>NW_027199226.1:0-34386 GCF_038502225.1 Cherax quadricarinatus
GTTCTGACAGTACAGGCTGTCTACATATAGGCCAGTAGGCCTGTTGTAGTGTTCCTCCTTTCTTATGCTCTTATGTTCTTATATTACTTATATTACTTATATTACTAGTATATTGTACACTTACAAGCAAAATGAGCAAAAAAAATGTTTTTGGAATTTTTAGCAAGATTACTGTTATCTTGGTCATATTCGTTTTCAGCGCAAATAAGAAACTTCAAGAGAAATACATTTCTCCATAAGCACAAAATTTTACAGTATTTGTAGACGTGAAAACGTGAGGAAATTAAAACTACATCGGAGTATAAAACAAGTTCCAACCACACAATAGAGTGAAAAACTAGTGTAAAAGACCTGGGTACCTAGTCTCTTGTAAATCAATCATTCTCCTATGTTGTGAAAATCAAGTCAATTCAATCATAAATAAAGATGGAGTGCCCCTAAATAGGTAAATAAGTTACTTTCGAGATATAGGCCGAAGCGCGCGGCACCCCAGCTGCCCGGGAAATAATTTTTTTCCCCGAAAAATTCGCCTTATTTTACACTTTTAGCGTGACCTACGAGTTTTTATTACAGTTAACCATTGTAAATTCGTTTTCTCTCATCACTTGTAAGAGATAACGAAATTTCAGGGGATACACCGATAGAAATTTTTCCCTCTTGGGCATCATATTATGCTATATATTATTTTTTACGGTGTGCTTTTTATGTTTATATGCTATTATTATATTGCATATGTCATAATAGATCAATTGTGATAGATAAATAAGCCTTATAATTGATATTAGCGTGGGTATGGAATATTTATGGAATATTTTGTTGGCTGGAGGTGTCGGCCATTTTAGGTACTATACCCAGGGTACCTGAGTGGTTACTTGACCATATTAGCTCCGCCCGCTCGGGCATGATCTCAGACAGTGAATTTGTATTATATTAGACATAAAAATATAAGAAAACGATAAAAATAACACGGGGAAAAAACGTAAACAAAGCCGAGTCAGCGCTTCTTACGCAATATGACGCGTCAGCGCTGTCACTATGCCTGTTATAAATGGCTGTAATTCCTTTTAGAAACATCGAACATGTAGGCCAGGATGAATTACAGCAGTTGGATATGCTGAATGTTGAAGACAGAGTAAAACAACTGAAGCTAAATCATGTTTATAAAATTGCTCACAAACAATGTCCAGAATATCTTGCTGTCAATTTTGTCAAGGTTGGGAACCAAAGCAATCATAGTACTAGGGGGAGAGAGCACAACTTTGTAGTACCCACAGTCAGTGGCCAGGCTTCAAACACCTTTTATTGTACAGCAATAAAGGAATGGAACAGACTACCCGCACATGTCAAAGCCAGTCATAGCGTGAACCAGTTCAAGAAGAGTGCCAAAAGGTGTCTGATGAATGTAGCTACAGAAAGGGAGGGGAATGATTTTCTATTTTTTAGCTAACATACGTGTAAATTTTACCTTATTCCTTGTAATGACCCTCGTATTGTAGATAGTCTTAATGACCTTGGTGTAGCAGATAGTCTTTTTAGTATGATAATAAGATGTTATCTTCATTGTAGAATAATAAGAAAATATTATAACCTTTATACTATAATAATAAGGTAAAAGGACCCCAATGGAAATAAGTCACTCTGTCTGACTTTTTTGGGTTATCCTAGGTTCTCTACACATATGCTGCTATGTATGATAATTCTATGTAACTGTATTTGTGTATACCTGAATAAACTTACTTACTTACTTACTTACTTATACCAGAGTGTAGCCAGAAAGTTCAGCTATTTTTTTGGTAACAATAAATCCATTTTCATATTGTTTCGATTTTTTTTTTTTTTTGCTCCGCGCGCGTGAACCTGACCACTCCCTTTATGGCGCACATAACGGAGATAAAACACCTCAATTACTGGGAATGTTTGAAATTCCAGAACCTGTATACACCTTATATACACTTGGAAAATTCTAGAGGGATTAGTACCAATCTTGTACACGAAAATCACTCCCTATGAAAGCAAAAGACTCGGCAGACGGTACAACATTCCCCCAATGAAAGCAGGGTTTCCACAGTCACGATAAGAGACAACACAATAAGTGTCAGGGGCCCAAGATTGTTCAACTGCCTCCCAGCATACATCAAGGGGATTACCAATAGACCCCTGGCTGTCTTCAAGCAGCCACTGGACAGGCACCTAAAGTCTGTACCTAACCAGCAGGGCTGTTGCGTGCGGCCAACAGTAACAGCCTGCTTGATCAGGCCCTGATCCACCATGAGGCCTGGTCACAGAACAGGCCGTGAGGTCGTTGACCCCCAGAACCCTCTGCAGGTATATTCCAGTGTAATTTTCATATGATGGTTGCGAGGAAAGTGGGGTAGCAATAAGACGATGCTATTGTCTCAGAATTTTTATGGGCTTAATTATTGGCGGTGCTAGCAAGCAATTGTACACGTTGTTAAGAAATTCACTTATATCTGAGTCTTCAGCTTGTCGAAGTCTCTGGTTTGTTTTGGCACAATACATAGTTTCTATATTGGAGTATCACAGGCAAACTTATGACTAGTTAGGAATCATTATTTTAAGATTAAGATTCGTATTTCTGTGCTTATAGTCAAATGGGTGAGTGAGTGAGTGTAAGTGTGAACCACCAGGTGGTTTTTATGTAGTTAGTTGACGGGGTGTATCAGGGAGATAAGATGTTTTCTAACGGTAGTTTTGAAGGTGATGAATGTGTCTGCAGTTCTAGAGTTTTCAGGTAGGGTGTTCCAGATTTTAGGGCCTTTGACATACATTGAATTTTTGTAAAGGTTTAGTCGGACACGGGGAATGTCATAGAGATGTTTGTGTCTGGTGTTATGCTTGTGGGTCCTGTCACAACTATCAAGAAAGCATTTTAGGTCAAGGTTAATATTGGAATTTAAGGTCCTGTATATGTAGATTGCACAGTAGTAAGTGTGGATGTTCTGAACAGGGAGTAAGTTTAGATCTATGAAGAGTGGGGTGGTGTGTTGCCAGGGATGGGATTTAGTGATTATTCTTACTGCGGCTTTTTTTTGGGTTATTATTGGCTTTAGGTGTATTGCTGCAGTTGATCCCCAAGCACAAATAGCATAGGTGAGGTATGGATAAATGAGTGAATGGTATAGTGTGAGAAGGGCATTTTGCGGCACGTAGTATCGTATCTTGGAGAGGATCCCAACTGTTATGGATACTTTTTTTGATGTGTGTTGGATATGGGTGCTGAAATTCAGGTTGTTGTCAAGGTATAGGCCTAGGAATTTGCTCTCATTATGTCTGGCAATTAGAGTGCTGTCAATCTAATGTTAAGTTGTGCAGCACCTGCTCTGCTACCAAACATAATATAGTAGGTTTTGTCAGTGTTAAGTGTAAGTTTATTAGCTGTCATCCAAGTTGATATTTTGAGCAGCTCCTCATTAACAATGGTGTTGAGGGTGGCAAGATTAGGGTGAGAGATGACATAAGTCGTGTCGTCAGCAAAGAGAATGGGTTTCAGGTGTTGGGATACGTTTGGAAGATCATTGATGTAAATGAGGAAGAGCAGGGGTCCAAGGACACTTCCCTGTGGAACTCCAGTATCAAGTGGCCGTGTTGATGATGCTGTGTCTTTAATGGTGACATACTGATACCTATTAGTAAGGTAGGATTTGAAATATGCAAGCGCATGGCCTCTTATACCATAATGGTCAAGTTTGTGGAGTAGGATGCCGTGGTCTACTGTGTCAAAAGCTTTTCTTAGGTCAATAAAAATTCCTAGTGGATATTCCTTATTTTCCAATGCTGTGTAAAGCAGATCTAGCATTTTTACAATTGCATCATTAGTGCTTTTATTTTTCCTGAATCCAAATTGGCAGGGGTTGAGTATGTTTTGTGCCGTTATAAATGAATACAGTCTCCTGTGCACGAGTTTCTCGAAGATTTTGGATAGCAATGGTAAGTTTGATATTGGCCTATAGTTGTTTACATCTGTAGGGTCACCACCTTTATGTATTGGTGTAACCCTTGCTGTCTTGAGTAGTTTCGGGAAGGTGCTAGTTTCTAGTGACTTGTTAAAAAGTAATGAAATAGCATGCGAAAGGACATGGGCCGCTTGCTTGTACAATAATGGTGGGACATGAGACAGATTCCCTGAGTTATTTTTAAGTGACTTTATAATCTCGGTGACTTCGGTGGGCTCACTTGGTACAAGATAGAAGGAATTTGGGAAATTCCCATCTAGATAGTCCCCAGCATGGGCGTTGGTATGTGGGATTTTACTGGCAAGATTAGATCCTATGGGTGAGAAGAAATCGTTTATCTTGTTAGCTGTTTCATTGGGATGCAGTGGTGTTTCATTAGGTTTAGTTAGGACAATATTCTTGTTTTTTTTTTTCAGTTTGTGGGTCCCCAGAATCTGGGAAAGTGTTTTCCAGGTCTTTTTTATATCTCCTCTTGTGTCAGTGAATCTGCTGGAGTAGTACAGTTGTTTGGCTTTCTTTATTACTTTGGTGAGAACTGATGAATAGTGTTTAAGAATATCTTTGTGTATTAAGCCCTGTCTATATTGCTTTTCATATTGGTGTTTCTTATCAATGGATTTCAGAATGCTGCTGGTTAGCCATGGGCAACCGAGCCGTTTATTCGTGATCTGTTTCGTTTTTATAGGACAATGTTTGTTGTATAGTCTAAGTAATTTGTTAAGAAAAATGTCTGTCCAATCGTCAATACCATTGGCCTTGGAGAATTCTGTAGGCCAGTCAACAGTCTCTAGGTCTGCTGTGAACTTCCTTATTGAGGCCTCGTCATGGAGTCTAAATGAAACTTTGTTGTATTCCAGTGGTGGTTTACTAATGTTTGTTAAGAGGAAGGTAGGGTAATGGTCTGTAGTGCTGTCTGTGATTATCCCTGATTTAAGGGGGGCTAGTATATTGGTCCATATGTGGTCTATTATGGTTGCACTTGTCTCAGTGAGCCTGGTTGGTTTAGTTATTGTTGGTATGAGAAGTGTGTTGTTCATATTGTTGATGAAATCAGTTACAGGCTGATCATCTAGTAGGCCAAGGTTGATATTGAAGTCTCCAGCTAAGAGAAGGTGGTGCTTGTTCATTTGTCTGTTTGTTATTAGTGCCTTTAATTTCTCACTGAAATTTGGGATGTTTGTGTGGGGTATCCGGTAAATGGCACCGATTGTTATAGGCGTCTTAAGGTTTTTTACAGTAAAATTAGCAAAAATGTATTCCCCATATTCATCACTAAAGCAAGTGGTGCTAATACAAGATAATTGGTTAGAGTAATAGATTGCAATACCACCCCCAACTTGGTATGGTCTGCAGTTGTGGATTGCTGTGTATCCTGGTAGAGGGTAGATATCTATTGTGTCCTGCTTAAGCCAGGTCTCAGTAAGAATAATGCAGGAGAAGGGTGTCTTTAGCGACTCAAGGAGTGCCAGGAGGTCATCATAGTGTTTGCTTAAGGACCTGATGTTGTAGTTAAGAACTGATAGACTTTTAGCATTGTTTAGGATAGTGCTGGCTTGTGATGCTGTGTAATAAAGGCAGTTACTTTCCAGTAAGTTTTGATTGGGTGTTATATTATGGAGGTTTATATCAGGGTCAACGTGATCATTCATCTTCTATGTTTAAATAGTTATTTATATCCTGTATTGTGTGGTGAGTTCTAGTACTGATATCTGTAGTAGTGGGAAGTTTGGACAAGTATATAGCTAAAGCACTTTGGTCATATAGAGTATAGTCACTAATAAACATAATGAAGTTGATGTTGTCTATGTGTTGTGCTAGAATGAGCTAAAGTACAACTAGGTATAAACTAATAATATAAAAATACAAATTAAAAATAGCACCAGACTCACTCTTGTAATTGCACTAAGGTCTAATATAATGAATTTGGTGTTGTCTATGTATTGAGCTAGAATGAGCTAAAGTACAACTAGGTTTAATCTAATAATATAAAAAAATACTAGTTTAAAATGGCACAAGACTCTCACTTGTAATAGCACTAAAGTCTAATATAAGTTGTTAACAAGAACTAGAGTATAACTAAATTTAAATTGACAAGAGAAAATACACAAGTTAAGGTAGCAAAAGAAAATAAAAAATAATAAAAAAATGGCAATGACTTGGTTATAATATGATAATAAGATGGTACACAGGATAATATTAAAGTTGGTGTTGAATATACAAGCTTAAAAATTGGTAACAAAATGTTAAAAAAAGTAAAATAAAGTTGGTCAATTATAAAAAAAGCATATAATAAAACTGGGTAATAAACTTAAAAAAAGAGGCAATAATAAAAAGTTTAAAATAGACTGGGCAATAAAGTATTAGTAAAATTGGGCAAGTATAAGAGTGGGTAATTAACTCAAGACTAGAATATTGCAATAATAAGATGAAAAGTTTACAATAAAGTTGGGCACTAAAATATAAAATAAAAATGGCAATAATAAAAAGTTTACAATAAGGTTGGGCTATAATAGAGATTTTAAAATAGAGTATTTCTTAAAGTGGGCGATAGAGTATTTTTTAAAGTAGAACAATGAAGTGGTAAGATATAAAAAAGGAGAGAGATTCTGTAGATATTAAACACAATTAGACTATGAGGTAGAATGGTCACTGAATACAACATTCAAAAGTAGTTATATATATATATATATATATATATATATATATATATATATATATATATATATATATATATATATATATATATATATATATATATATATATATATATATATATATATATATATATATATATATATATATATGTATATATATATATAAATATATATATACCTGGAGTACCTGGAGAGACTTTCGGGGGTCAACGCCCCCGCGGCCCGGTCTGTGACCAGGCCTCCTGGTGGATCAGAGCCTGATCAACCAGGCTGTTGCTGCTGGCTGACCGCAAACCAACGTAATTTTCCAGGTGTATATAATCATGTATCTCTCCCTCCTGCGTTCCAGGGAATACAGGTTTAGAAACCTCAAGCGCTCCCAGTAATTGAGGTATTTTATCTCCGTTATGCGCACCGTGAAAGTTCTCTGTACATTTTCTAGGTCGGCAATTTCACCTGCCTTGAAAGGTGCTGTTAGTGTGCAGCAATATTCCAGCCTAGATAGAACAAGTGACCTGAAGAGTGTCATCATGGGCTTGGCCTCCCTAGTTTTGAAGGTTCTCATTATCCATCCTGTCATTTTTCTAGCAGATGCGATTGATACAATGTTATGGTCCTTGAAGGTGAGATCCTCCGACATAATCACTCCCAGGTCTTTGACGTTGGTGTTTCGCTCTATTTTGTGGCCAGAATTTGTTTTGTACTCTGATGAAGATTTAATTTCCTCATGTTTACCATATCTGAGTAATTGAAATTTCTCATCGTTGAACTTCATATTGTTTTCTGCAGCCCACTGAAAGATTATATATATATAATCCACCATGATATAATCCAAAGCTCTTATGACACCCTCATCTAACCCTCCCACATCTAGGCTTAGTGCACGCAGAACCGATACCCCACGTCCTCCCACCCTCTGTACCACCCTTCTTAACCAACACTGGACACCCTCCAACCCCTCACAAAAATATACTACATGGAACGCCGTCTCATCCCCACCACAGATTTCACACCTCCCGCCCACTATTACCCTTGTGGTTCTTAGTACCTCTCCCAACGGTAGGATGACGTGCAGAAAATGATATGTTACCTCACGCACCCTAGGATTTAACTTCAGCTTGCTAAACCTATACCAAATACTCCCCCATACATAGGGAACAACCACTCTACTGGGACAACAATCCTCCCTGCAAGCAACCTACACAAAACTCCTATTCGAATTTTCCTCGGTTCTCTAACCAACATCAAAACCCACAAGACGATTTCACATTCCCTCACCTCCTCTCCACCATACAACTTCCCCAACCTATCATGCACTTTTTTCAGCTCCCTCCCTCACTCCCTCGTGCAAAACCTCCCATTTAATAAACACACATTTAACCCTCCTTTTCATGTCCATTAACCCCAACCCACCCTGACACACAGGTAACATTACAACCTCTCTCCTTAACCAATCGCAAATTGAACCCCACAAGAATTTAAACACCCGTCTCAGAATTCCCACAGTCGCCGTCCCTGTTATTGGGAACACTGCTGCTACATGTCACAGCTTACTATACAATAATACATTTATGACAATCGCTCTTTGCACGAGGGTCAGATGATGAGGTCTCAATGCACCCAGGTGCGCCAGGATTTTTTCCAACAACCAATTCGAGTTTTCCTCACGTGCCGCATTCAGGTCATCCCTATAGATGATACCACAAATTTTTAAAGACATCGCCTGTTTCTTCATAATGTTGCATCTCCTTACCCCCCTACCCAATCTCCCAACCCCATGACCATTGACTTCTCACTATTTGCCTGCATTCCTGTTGCACGTCCAAACAATTGCACAGCATCATCCAAAACCCCCAGCAACATCCCTTCCTGAACCAGGACGGTTGTATCATCTACATATCCTATTAATCCCTGCCATACTTTCCCTACCTCCACCCCAACCTCACTCTTATTACATACACTACATTCAACCATTCTATAGAAGGGGTCCTGAATGCACGCAAACAATATTTTTGACATGGGACACCCCTGCCTAAGTCCCCTACCCATTGCAATCTCCTCCCCCAAACATCCATTTATCTGTACCTTCATCTTTGCTCCTTTGTACAACGTGGTTACCCAATTAACTATTTCTTCCCCATAACCCTGCCTCCTGAGTATAGCCCCCCAATGCTCCCCTTTCCACTCTGTCATAGGCCAACGACGCCGCCTCCCTCCCCCCCTTTTGACTCTACAAACCTTCTCAGTATCCCATGACCCTCAATCATCGACCTTCCAGGCAACCCAAATTGCGTGTTCGAAACCACTCTCTCTACAACACATTTGAACCTATTACCCAAGACTTTAGCAAACGCCTTATAATCTGCACATAGCAGCGATATGGCACGGTACTCCTTGAGGGTGTGCTGCCCCTTACCTATCGGGACCAACACTACAACTGCTGTTGCTTGCTTCCCCCCATCTCACCCTTCTCCTTCATCTGATTTAATAACCTGACCATGAAACCTCTTATCAACTCCCAATGTTGTAGATAAAATTCAGCCGGGAGACCGTCTATTCCGGGTGCTTTGCCCTTCCTCATTCCCCTTAATGCCATCTCTATTTCCTCTACTGTAATTACCCTTCCTAAAGCCTTCCTATCACTCTTCCCTAAATTGCACATCACATACTCACACACCTTCTCTAAAGCCACATCCCCCACCCCACCACTTGTCTAATACCCTTCATGCCATTTATCTGCATATGCACACATTCCTTTCGTAGTCCTTATCTCCTGACCAACCCTATAACCTCTCACTGACCCATGTACCTCTAACCTTGGGATAGCTGTAACCTGCTGCCTTTGCTTTTGATGTCGCAACACACACGCTGATGGCTTGTCGCCCCATAGCACCTCCTCAACCCCTGCCTGCACTCTTACCGCTTGAAACCTCTCATTATGTAACTCCCTTAGTCTCCCCTTCACTTCGACAATATCATCCATAGGAGAGTTGGCCCCTACAACCCTCTGCCCATAACAACCCCTTAACCTTTCCTCTAAATAGTTTGAAAGTCCATATTTTAAGTTATTTATATGTTTACCCTCCCTCACATAATATTTCCTAACCCTTTTCTTAGCCACACAATCCCACCATTTCACGACATCTTCCACCCCATGTGCATCCTCACTAAGCTCCTTCCATAGGGCAGAAAATCCCTCTAACCCCTCCTCATCACTCAACACACTTATGTTTAATTTCCAGTTACCCCTGTACATTTCTGCAAGCGCCCCCCTCCAACCCTACCTCCACCACCAATGCTCTATGTTCCGACAATGCTACCTCAACAGTTTTGAAAGATTGTACTACAACCCCGTGAGGAAAAATACACTCTGTCTAACCTCACTGCATACCCTCTCCTAACAAAGGTATGCTTTGTCTCCCACACCCCCCTGAAATGCGTCCCATAACTGAATGTCAATCATTAAATCTCTGAGGGTCATAGACACATATCCTGCCCCTTTCGGTTCCACATCGGCCCTTCTAATAACGCAATCCCAGTTACCTCCTACTGGTGCCACCTCCGGTAATGAACGTAAGAAAAACACAAGGTCTTCACGCACAAACTCCTGTTTCACATGTATGTTATTCTCTGCAGGCGCACACATGCTTATGAAGGACACATGCTTGCCTATCCACAAACCATCCAAGCGCAACACCCTCCCCCTCCCCCATCACTTCTCTGCAAAACAAATGGGCTTTCCTCCCTAATTAATATACCCACACCTCCTTTTAAACAGGCATATGGCAGGGTTACCACCTGAAACCCTGCCACCTCCAACACCCTACCCTCCTTAAAATTATGCTCCTGAAGGAACACAACATTCACTCTATTCAAAAACGTTCTAAACCATTCTCTCTTTACGCAATTGCACAAACTGTTAACGTTTACTGTCATACACCTGAGGCCTTTTAAAGTTTCCACCCCTGCCTCCTCTCTCCACTCTTCCCAGGGGCACCAGAGCTTGTAGTTCCACTTGCTACCTTCACACTACCCTCTCCCCCCCTTCTTTCAGTGCCTCCTGTGATGGCCACCACTACCTTCACCTTCCACCCAAATCTGCTTCCCAGGCCCCTGCGCTGAAGTTAGGACATCATCTGAATCTGACGCAGAAGCCCTCTTCCTCGTGGTGATCACATCCTCCATATCTTGGTCTGGGGATGCCTCACAATGCACCTGTACTTCCAGTGTGCATTGTTTCATTGATCCCGGTGACACCTCTGCCACGCTGTCAGTCCTGTAGTCCATGTGGTTCTCCTGTCATTGACACACTTCAGCCATCAACTCATCGTCTACTACCCGCTCATGTGCAACCACCTCCTCAGGCTGTGACAAAGACTTCAACGCCTCATCCAATTCCTCCTCAATTTCCAGCACTTCCTCCTGTACTTTCTGCCCATCACTTGCCTCTGGAAGAGTCTCTGGGTCAGTTAGCTGGACGAGGGCCTCACCCTCTCCTTCAGGCATATGCGCATCATCCACTATCTCGCTCCATAGACGACCACCCCCTCCCTCAACTCGTTGTTCCCCACCTGCTTCCTCCATTACAGGAGCGGATGCCTCCACCTCTGGGCCAGGCGCTCATTGCCGCTTCCCACACGCCGCTGCTATGTGATCATATTCTCCACATAGGTGGCATGTACGTCTTTGCCCAGCGTACGATACCATGACCTGTGTCTTAAATTTCTGAAGGTACACTTAGGATGGTATGGGGTGCTGCAATGTCCTTTTCAGGGTAAAGGTGCCTTCCAGCAGACCTGCATAGGCTCCCGACACCCACTTACCGTGCTGGACCAAATGAACTGTCCCATATTCCTCAAAAACTCTTCTAATATCTGCCTCATCCACCTTGAAGGGAACGTTACGAAGCTTGATCCATGTGTAATGCCTAGATACGTCAATCATCCTCACACGAGCAGCTGGCATAGCACCAAGACTTACGTCCTGAAAACGATTGACCAACGATTCATAGACTGTTGCTGTGAACAATTTCACAAAAATTCTGTGTGCTCCATTTAAAGCTACCCCGCATAACTCTCCATCCTGAATGCCATGCGTCTCTCTGATGATCTTAGGTAGTAATAGTGCTTCCGGAGACATGCTCGGTGTTATACTCACCCCAAGATCTTTCTCCTTGAGTGAGGTTTGCAGTCTTTGGCCACCTAGCCTATACTCTGTCTGTGGTCTTCTGTGCCCTTCCCCTATCTTCATGACTTTGCATTTGGCAGGATTAAATTCGAGAAGCCATTTGCTGGACCAGGTGTCCAGTCTGTCCAGGTCTCTTTGAAGTCCTGCCTGGTCCTCATCAGATTTAATTCTCCTCATTAACTTCACATCATCTGCAAACAGGGACACTTCTGAGTCTAACCCTTCCGTCATGTCGTTCACATATACCAAAAATAGCACTGGTCCTAGGACCGACCCCTGTGGGACCCCGCTCGTCACAGGTGCCCACTGTGATACATCATTACGTACCATGACTCGTTGTTGCCTCCCTGTCAGGTATTCTCTGATCCATTGCAGTGCCCTTCCTGTTATATGCGCCTGATGCTCTAGCTTCTGCACTAATCTCTTGTGAGGAACTGTGTCAAAGGCCTTCTTGCAGTCCAAGAAGATGCAATCAACCCACCCCTCTCTCTCTTGTCTTACTTCTGTTATTTTATCATAAAACTCCAGAAGGTTTGTGACACAGGATTTGCCTTCCGTGAATCCGTGCTGGTTGGCATTTATACTCCTGTTCCGTTCCAGGTGCTCCACCACTCTCCTCCTGATAATCTTCTCCATAATTTTGCATACTATACACGTCAATGACACAGGTCTATAGTTTAGTGCCTCTTTTCTGTCTCCTTTTTTGAAAATGGGAACTACATTTGCCGTCTTCCATACCTCAGGTAGTTGCCCAGTTTCCAGGGATGTGTTGAAGATTGTGGTAAGTGGCACGCACAACATATCTGCTCCCTCTCTAAGGACCCACGGAGAGATGTTGTCCGGTCCCATTGCCTTTGAGGTATCGATGTCCCTTAGCAGTTTCTTCACCTCCTCCTCATCTGTATGTATGTCGTCCAACACTTGTTGGTGTATTCCTTGCTGGTGTCCCCATCTGGTCTGTCCCCCCAGAGTCCTTCCTGTCTCTACTGTAAATACTTCCTTAAATCTCGTGTTGAGCTCCTCACATACCTCTTGATCGTTTCTTGTGAGTTCTCCACCTTCTTTCCTCAGCCTTATCACCTGGTCCTTGACTGTTGTCTTCCTCCTAATGTGGCTATACAGCAGTTTCGGGTCAGATTTGACTTTCGATGCTATGTCGTTTTCATACTGTCGCTGGGCCTCCCTCCTTATCTGCGCATACTCGTTTCTGGCTCTTCTACTAATCTCCTTGTTTTCCTGGGTCCTATGCCTCCTGTACCTTTTCCATTCTCTGTTGCACTTAGTTTTTGCCTCCCTACACCTTCGGGTAAACCAAGGACTCGTTTTGGTCTTCCTATTATTTCTGTTTCCCTTGGGAACAAAACTTTCCTCTGCCTCCTTGCACTTTGTTGCCACATATTCCATCATCTCGTTTACTGATTTTCCTACCATTTCTCTGTCCCACTGAACCTCCTGCAGGAAGTTTCTCATACCTGTGTAGTCCCCCCTTTTATAGTTTGGCCTGTCCCCTTCAGTTCCTGTTACCTTCTCCACTTGTAACTCTACTATATAGTCAAAACTCAGAACCACATGATCGCTAGCTCCAAGGGGCCTCTCGTAAGTGATGTCCTCAATGTCTGAACTGCTCAGGGTGAACACAAGATCCAGTCTTGCTGGCTCATCCTCCCCTCTCTCTCTGGTTGTGTCCCTGACATGTTGATGCATGAGGTTTTCAAGTACCACATCCATCATCTTGGCTCTCCATGTTTCGGGACCCCCATGTGGCTCCAGGTTTTCCCAGTCGATCTCCCTGTGGTTGAAATCGCCCATTACCAGTAACTTTGCTCTGCTCGAGTGAGCTCTTCTTGCCACCTCAGCCAGTGTGTCCACCATCACCCTGTTGTTTTCTTCGTACTCCTCTCTTGGCCTCCTGCAGTTCTGTGGTGGGTTATACATCACTCCAATGACTACTTTATGTTCTCCGGACTGAATTGTACCTACAATGTAGTCTCTTTCTCCAATCATGTCCATGCCTTCCATTTCCTCAAATCCCCATTGGTGTTTTATGAGCAGTGCAACCCCTCCTCCCCCTCTACTCCTTCTATCTTTCCTCAGGATCTGATATCCTGTTGGGAAGATTGTGTCTGTTATTGTCTCAGCGAGTTTTGTTTCTGTGACTGCTATGATGTCTGGGGATTTTTCACTGATTCTTTCATTCCACTCCTCATGTTTATTCGTTATTCCATCCGCGTTTGTGTACCAAACCTTTAGTTTCTTTTCTATCATTGTGGTCATGCAAGTATATTGGGGTTGGGGGAGCGAGAGCCTTGGTGGGGGCCTATATGGGGCTGTGGTGTAGGTGGGGTTTGTGTTGATGGGGGTGGGGTCAGAATGCCCATAAGGGACAGCTGTTGGGGTGAGGTTTGTGATATGGGGGTTGGTGGCAGAGGGAACAGTGAGTGGGTTGTAGTATAGGTTGCTCAGTTGCGTTGGGAATGTCGCGGGTGGAGTCTTTTGGTGGGAGATTCTGTGGGGTGTGTTTGCCCTTCCTCCTGTGTCTGGGTCCTGCTCATTTTCATTGCTTCTCGTTCCTCCTTGCGTCTCTGTACCCTCTCTTTCAGTGTAGTCCTTTCTTCTTGTGTTCTGTCGCGGTCGAGGTATACTCTCTGGTACCCCTCTTTGTCCCTCAGTCTTGCTTTCTCTTGCAGAATCCTGGTTCGAACTGATTCTTCCTTGAAAGTTACTCTGACAGGCCGTATCCTTCCACTCGCAAACCACCCAATTCTCTGAAAATTTGTCACCTGGGTCATATTGCCCTCCCCTATTGTTTTCATGATGCCTTCAATCATTTTTTTCTCCTCCTGTTTTATTTCTTCAAAGTTGGCCCCCTTGGCTTCTTGGAGCCCGTACACAAAAACTGACCTCGCCCTTTCCTCCTCCCACTGAGTCTCCATCTGCTTCCTCTGAGGCATTTTATTTCCTTCCATTGACATGTTCTTGCCTTCAGTCCCTGTCATATCTGAAACTTCTATTCTCAGTGAACTGTCTTTCCTGACCAGCTGTCCCTTGCTACTGCAGTTGGCTGTTAGAATCTCTGCAAACCTTATACCTGTCGCTTGATCTTAGTGTGCTCACACGTTCTGATATTGTACGGCATGTCTCCGTTGTTGCTTACCACTGACTGTCATTGTCTTCAGACCTGTCTTAGTGTGCTCATCGTCTTTTCCCTGGCCCCACGTGGGTCTGATAGGGCCTTCGTGTACGGCATGTCTCCGTTGTTGCTTACCATCCCCTTGTCTGCGCCTGACTTTGAATTTCCTGATGTCACATCTGAATTGTCATTTGTCTCTCTAATCTGTTTCAGGCTTTGCAGTTTCTCTTCTAAGCACTGTATCCTAGCTTCTGCTGCTAAGACCTGTACTTCCCACTTCCTGCACTCTTCAGCTATCCGCTCCTCCATTTTCTTACCAAGCTCTACTATCTTCCTTCCCCACTCTTCCTCCCTTTTTTGGAGCTCTAACTCCCAGTCTTTCCTCCCTGGTTCGTCTACCAGATCTCTGGTTTTCCGTCCTCTAAGGCCACCCATATTTTTTTTTTTTTTTTTTTTTTTTTTTTTTTTGTTTTGTGTGTTGTTGTTGTGTTTTGTGTCAATGTGTGTGTGTGTGTATGTGTGTGTGTGTGTGTGTGTGTGTGTGTGTGTGTGTGTGTATGTGTGTGTGTGTGTGTGTGTGTGACTCAACAATCAATATTTGCACCAATAACTCATTACAGTTGTGACCGGGTGTGGAAGTGTGAATTGCTCATTACTCTATAATTTGTTCATGATTGTAGCCATGTATAAACGTAAGTAACCATTCTTACAGAATTCATTACCTTTGTAACTTGTGAGCTCATTACCTTTGTACCTAGTTCAGCTATCAAAACTTTGGGGGCCCAGTCCCTGGACCCATTACGTACCTCTGTAATCTGTAAATACCTTTGTAACTTGTCATGATTGTGACCAGACCTACCTGGAGTTCATTACCTTTGTAAATTGTGAGTTCATTACCTTTGTAAATTGTGAGTTCATTACCTCTGTAACTTGCTCAGCTATCAAAACTTTGGAGTCCAGTCCCTGGACCAATTATGTACCTCTGTAATCTTTTGACTACCGCCCACAGGATGGGTATGGGGTGCATAATAAACATATTAAACTTAGGAACCTCAAGCGCTCTCAGTAACTGAGGTGTTTTATCTACGTTATGTGCGCTGTGAAGGTTCTCTGTACATTTTCTAGGTCAGCAATTTCACCTGCCTTGAAAGGTGCTGTTAGTGTGCAGCAATATTCCAGCCTAGATAGAACAAGTGACCTGAAGAGTGTCATCATGGGCTTGGCATCCCTAGTTTTGAAGGTTCTCATTATCCATCCTGTCATTTTTCTAGCAGATGTGATTGATACAATGTTATGGTCCTTGAAGGTGAGATCCTCCGACATGATCACTCCCAGGTCTTTGACGTTGGTGTTTCGCTCTATTTTGTGGCCAGAATTTGTTTTGTACTCTGATGAAGATTTAATTTCCTCGTGTTTACCATTTCTGAGAAATTGAAATTTCTCATGGTTGAACTTCATATTGTTTTCTGCAGCCCACTGAAAGATTTGGTTGATGTCCGCCTGGAGCCTTGCAGTGTCTGCAATGGAAGACACTGTCATGCAGATTCGGGTGTCATCTGCAAAGGAAGACAAGGTGCTCTGGCTGACATCCTTGTCTATGTCAGATATGAGAATGAGGAACAAGAGTACTGTTCCTTGTGGAACAGAGCTTTTCACCGTAGCTGCCTCGGACTTTACTCTGTTGACTACTACTCTTTGTGTTCTGTTAGTGAGGAAATTATAGATCCATCGACCGACTATTAATGTTATTGACACAGTAGACCACGACATCCTACTCCACAAACTTGACCATTACGGTACAAGAGGCCATTCGCTTGCTTATTTCAAATCTTACCTTACTAATTGGTATCAGTATGTCACCATTAAAGACACAGCATCAACAACACGGCCACTTGATGCCGGAGTTCCCCAGGGAAGTGTACTTGGTCCCCTGCTCTTCCTCATATACATCAATGATCTTCCAAACGTATCCCAACACCTGAAACCCATTCTCTTTGCTAACGACATGACTTCTGTCATCTCTCACCCTAATCTTGCCACCCTCAACACTATTGTTAACGAGGAGCTGATCAAAATATCGACTTGGATGACAGCCAATAAACTTATGCTTAACACTGACAAAACCTACTATTTTATGTTTGGTAGCAGAGCAGGAGATGCACAAATTAACATTAAGATCGACAACAATCTAATTACCAGACATAATGAGGGCAAATTCCTAGGCCTATACCTTGACAACAACCTGAATTTCAGCACCCATATCCAACACATAACCAAAAAAGTATCCAAAACGGTTGGGATCCTCTCCAAGATACGACACTACGTGCCGCAAAATGCCCTTTTCACACTATACCACTCACTTATTTATCTATACCTCACCTATGCTATTTGTGCTTGGGGATCAACTGCAGCAACACACCTAAAGTCAATAATAACCCAACAAAAAGCTGCAGTAAGAATAATCACTAAATCCCATCCCTGGCAACACCCCCCCTCACTCTTCATAGATCTAAACTTACTCCCTGTTCAGAACATCCACACTTACTACTGTGCAATCTACATCTACAGGACCTTAAACTCCAATATCAACCTTCACCTAAAACGCTTTTTTGACAGTTGTGACAGAACCCACAGGCATAACACCAGACACAAACATCTCTACGACATTCCCAGTGTCCGACTAAACCTTTACAAAAATTAAATGTATGTCAAAGGCCCTAAAATCTGGAACACCCTACCTGAAAACTCTAGAACTGCAGACACTTTCATCACCTTCAAAACTACCATTAGAAAACATCTTATCTCCCTGATACACCCCATCAACTAACTACACAAATACCACCTGGTGGTTCACACTTACACTCACTCACCCATTTGACCATAAACAGAAATATTAACCTCAATCTTAAAATAATGAATCCTGTGATACTCCAATACTGAAACTATGTACTGTGCCAAAACAAAAGCATTCACATTGCTAAACTCACAAACTAGTATTTAGTCACTTAGCCATAATTCCAACTTACCTCATAATTTGAAATATTTTAAAATTAAGAATTAAACTAAGTCTGCCCGAAATGCCTAGCCATGCTAGGTGTGCTAGTGGTACACTCTGTAATCATTATTTAACTACATGTAAACCACACAATAACCAAATTCTGTAAACTCAGCATTGTAATCCTTACAGAGAATAAACTTTGAATTGAATTGAATTGAATTTCTCTAGCACGCATTTTGGGCGCTATTACGCCATGGTCACACTAGTCGAAGGCTTTTGCAAAGTCTGTATATGCCACATCTGCATTCTTTTTGTCTTCTAGCGCATCTAGGACCTTGTCGTAGTGATCCAATAGTTGAGACAGACAGGAGCGACCAGTTCTAAACCCATGTTGCCCTGGGTTGTGTAACTGATGGGTTTCTAGATGGGTGGTGATCTCGCTTCTTAGGACCCTTTCAAAGATTTTTATGATATTGGATGTTAGTGATATCGGTCTGTAATTCTTTGCTGTTGCTTTACTGCCCCCTTTGTGGAGTGGGGCTATGTCTGTTGTTTTTAGTAACTGTGGGACGACCCCCATGTCCATGCTCCCTCTGCATAGGATGGTAAAGGCTCGTGATAGGGGCTTCTTGCAGTTGTTGATGAACACGGAGTTCCATGAGTCTGGCCCTGGGGCAGAGTAAGTAAGTAAGTAAGTAAGTTTATTCAGGTATACACAAATACAGTTACATAGAATTATCTTACATAGCAGCATATGTGTAGAGAACCTAGGATAACCCAAAAAAGTCAGACAGAGTGACTTATTTCCATTGGGGCATGTCATTTATCGCCTGTTCGAAGTCATTTAGCGTCAGGATAACATCAGATAGGCTTGTGTTAACCAAATTCTGTGGCTCTCTCATAAAAAATTCATTTTGATCTTCGACTCTCAGTCTGGTTAGCGGCTTGCTAAAAACTGAGTCATATTGGGACTTGAGTAGCTCACTCATTTCCTTGCTGTCATCTGTGTAGGACCAATCTTGTTTAAGTAGGGGCCCAATACTGGACGTTGTTCTCGATTTTGATTTGGCATAGGAGAAGAAATACTTTGGGTTTCTTTCGATTTCATTTATGGCTTTTAGTTCTTCCCGCGATTCCTGACTCCTAAAGGATTCTTTTAGCTTAAGTTCGATGCTTGCTATTTCTCTGACCTGTCTCTTTCTATTTTACATCTACTCCTCCTTTTTCTTAGAGGAATAAGCCTTGTGCATACATCGAGTGCCACCGAGTTAATCTATTCTAGGCATAAGTTGGGGTCTGTGTTGCTTAGTATATCTTCCCAGCTTATATCGGTTAGGACTTGGTTTACTTGGTCCCACTTTATGTTTTTGTTATTGAAGTTGAATTTGGTGAATGCTCCCTCGTGACTAGTCTCATTATGTCGGTCTGGGGCTCCGCGCATACATGTCTGAACCTCAATTATGTTGTGATCTGAGTATATTGTTTTTGATATAGTGACATTTCTTATCAGATCATCATTGTTAGTGAAGATGAGGTCTAGTGTATTCTCCAGTCTAGTAGGCTCTATTATTTGCTGGTTTAAATTGAATTTTGTGCAGAGATTTAAAAGCTCGTGTGAGTGTGAGTTTTCATCAGAGCTGCCTCCTGGTGTTATTACTGCAACAATATTATTTGCTATATTCCTCCATTTTAGGTGCCTTAAGTTGAAATCCCCCAGGAGCAAGATGTTGGGTGCAGGAGCTGGAAGATTTTCCAGACAGTGGTCAATTTTTAACAGCTGTTCCTGGAATTGCTGGGATGTTGCATCCGGAGGCTTGTAGACTACCACAATGACTAGGTTTTGGTTCTCGACCTTTACTGCTAAAACTTCCACTACATCATTTGAGGCATTAAGCAGTTCTGTGCAAACAAGTGACTCTGCAATGTACAGGCCAACCCCCCCCCCCCTTTTGCCTGTTCACTCTGTCACATCTGTATAGGTTGTAACCTGGAATCCATATTTCGTTGTCCAAGTGATCCTTTATGTGGGTCTCAGTGAAAGCCGCGAACATTGCCTATGCCTCTGCAAGCAGTCCACGGATGAAATATATTTTGTTGTTTGTTGCTGGCTTTAGACCCTGTATATTTGCAAAGAAGAATGTTATCGGACTGGTGGTATTGTTGGTACTGGGGGGGGATTTTTTTCCGGCTTTAGTATCTGTATCTGTTGGTTTGGAGTGGAGGCCATCGACTGTGGTTCCACTCCAGGAATGACTGGATTTGGTGTACGATTTCTGCCATTTCCTGCCAGTTTTTTTTTCCTTCCTGGCACTAAAAAACCTCTCCCTCTTGAGTGGCTGTGGCTACCCTGAAACCTTTGAAGCAAAGACTGGAGGCCTTTGAGAGATCATTTATCCTTTATGAGACAGAGGCCTATACTACAGGTGAGTCTGAGTACACAGTCGAAGTAGCACGGACGGACTATGACGAACGAAGGGCAGAGTGTAAAGCAGAGTTGAGACTCTGCAGGCAGTTAATAAAGACTTTGAAGGTCGGTACAGCAGGGGCAGCAAATGTTTCAAGGAACATGAACAACAGCACGCCTGTTAATGTGTTGCCCAGATTGCCCCAGTTGAATTTACCAACGTTCAACGGAACCTTAACAGAGTACATTGCTTTCTGGGATCAGTTTAAAGCCCAGATAGATGACAGAGACGATTTGTCAGATGCCGTCAAATTACAATATTTACGTTCACAGCTCAAGGGTAAAGCCTTGGACTTGGTCTGGCATTACCAAACCACCGACACCAATTACCAACATGCCAAAGACCAATTAAAGGACACGTTTGGCAACACTGAGGAGATAAAGGTAGCTATACTTTATCGGTTGTTGGATCTAGAGGCTTGTCGCCATGACTGTCAGAGCCTAGAGAAATTCCGAATCGAAGTTATGAGTTTGACGAATAGTCTTAAAGATTTACATGATTGGGGTAAGTCGGAATGGTTCATCAGTCAGGTGATTCAGAGGAAACTGGCTGGCACTACAGTGCATGAGTTACATTTAAAATATCTTACGAATAGGTTCACGATACAACAAATCGTTGAGGGGTTGGGAGATCTCGTTTCTCATTTGAGTATAGGTGTGAGAGAAGAGTCACCACCATCGCCACATAAAAACCCAGACAGTCACTCAAAGATCTCGAGAGATCAGTCTAAAGCTCGTATGACTAACGTTGGAGTGTACTATGGTAAAGAGGTGTCTAAGGTAAGAACCTCTAAGCAGAACCTCAGAGGCACTCATGCCAGAATATGTGTGTTCTGCGAAGGCGAACACACTAGCACGAGTTGCTCGGAGTATATAACACTGAGCAGTAGGCAACAGAGACTAAGGGAGTTGAGACTCTGCTTCAAGTGTTGTGGGGAACACTATGCGAGAGACTATGGCACCCAGCTCAGTGAGTGTCGAGTCTGTTGCAAAGGTAAGCACCATACTGCACTATGTCCCAATAATTTAAGGGAACCCCAAGCTAGTAGGGATATCTCTCAGGTAGAGATAGAAAGTGAGTCCGAGCCTGAAATGGTAGCCAGCGTGATTAGTGGGAGTAAAGTCTCTAATCCGAGTGAGAATCACGGAGGTGCTGCCCTACCTACAGTCATGGCAAAGGTTGTGAATGGGCACAGGTCCGAAACAACCCGATTATTCTTTGACCCAGGAGCACAAGTATCCTTTATAACAAAGAAGTTGGTGGCTAAATTAAAGTTGAAGGCCACAAAGAAAGTTAGTATGATGTTGGGAGGGGCTGTAAGTCAGGTCCCACCCAAATCTTATGATGTGGCGGATGTCACAGTCAAATTAGGTGGACATCGCAGAGACATTACAGCCTTGGTGGCAGAGACATTACCCACGGCAATTACAGCAAGAGGTCTTGCTGCAGCAGCTAAGCGATTGAAAGACCTTGACGTGAAGCTGGCAGACCAGGGAATTACCACTGACACAGTCAGAAATGTAGGTATCCTGGTGGGAGCCAATCATATAGATGACTTCCTGTCTACACGACGGACGTTTAAGGAAGGAATTGGGTTATACAGATCCCCAGTAGGATACATCATAGGCGGCAGGATTCCACCTGAATTCCCTGCCACGCCAGATAGAGGAGAAGCTGTCCCCATGATAGCTGGGGGAGTAGTGATAATGAGTACCAGTATACACGATGAACCGCCAGGGAGGCTGAACCAGGTAGGGAGTGACGAACACTCGGCCACCTTGGGAAAACACTTTTACAGGGTACATAAAGAGGGAGATAGATTGCCTTTAAATCCAGGGAACCTCGTAACAGTGGGAGGAAAGGCTACCAGGGCATGTGGGCCACTGGGTGGGAAAGTACAGAGCCACTCAGTCAAGGCTAGACATATGAAAGACACTAAAGTTAAAGGAAAGGGTGCTAAGACCACCGGAACCAACAAGTTTACACCCCCAGAGGTCCACACAGGGGAAACTGGACGGTTGAAGTTAGACCGGAGTCTGCTCGACGAGAGTGGCCAGATGGCACTCGTGTCCAGGGTCTGCTGTGGGGGCTCGTGGAAGGTGAACTTGATTTAGACTTAGCGCCTACCTTCACCGGCGGGAGGATGTGGAAATTTATTTGGTCCCTAAAGTTCCACAGGACAGATCCAGCATGGCCGTATGGGACGGCTGAGCTGGATGGCCCTTATACCCCACCCAAAACAAACAGCATTCTCTCTCGTTGGCATGGATTGTTGGTAAGGTTATTTAATTTATAGATTTACTCTTCAGGGAGGGAGTAGGTAGTTTTACTGGTAGTACACTAATATTAGGATTATTGAGGCAACTGTAGATAATAATAATGTAGACCTAAGACCTTAACATAGGTAGTAATAGGCCGATAATGTAGGCAAACACTAGGATAAGTTAGCTAGGGAGAACTGGCAGCCCTAGTTTGAATGAAGAGACGAGGGTCTGAAAGAGGGACCAGCTCGTTCTTCTTAAGACAGACACCACCTGGACAACACGTGCCGTGATCAGCAGACGGCGCCCCCACGTGTCTTCACATCTGAGACCTGGGGAAATCTGGTAGAGGCACCTCGATGTACCATAGATGACCTCCTCCATCAGGCCCATACAGTAAGACAAGACCTCCACCTTCATCTCGTAGATTTCTGGCCAGTGTCTTGGGAGATTGTGAGTGAGTGAGTTTACTGTGGGCCCAGTTGCAACAGGCGGTGCAAGCCCAGTAAGTACCAGTGTCTCAGAGCAGTCTGTTATTGCTGTTCTTACTGTTGAACAGCGGTTTAGTGCCGATGAAGGTAGCGTAGGTAGCAATGATACGGCCGTGGACTAGATTGGCTTTAATCGGGTAGGAGTGAGTACACAACGGGCAGTGTGAGGGAGTGACCGCAAGCCAGTCCGTGGAGGGGGAGTACTTGTGTATGTCAAGTCGGTCGGTCCAGGAGTGAGAGAGAGTGGTCTGTGCTTCCCACCGACCTAGGTAGGCCTACAGAGGGCAGCACTGAATGCCGCGAAATATGAACTAGTCAGAGCAGACGGCTAGGCTGTGTGCTCTGACAGTACAGGCTGTCTACAAGTCTGGAAGCTAGTGTCTGAGTCTGCATAGTTATACTAGGGGATACATATCCTCTTGGATATAGGAATTTCTGAGGTGCAGGCAGGACACTAATTATGATTGAATATTGCAGGAATTAAGGCTCCCGGTTGCACGTGGTTTCTGAGGGGAAGTCCAAAGGGGCTAAGGCTAAGCTTAGGGAAGTGAAGATCAGGATATATGCTGCAACACCAAGTAAGTTAGTCCTTTATACATGCATGCAGGCGAGTTTTCTTGCAACAGCAATCATTTGTGAAAATCTGTCCTATAAGCCACTTGTGAGGCTGAGGTACCCACCTCAGAGCTCGGTGTCAACAGAGTTTGCCAGGGTAGGTGACTCACTTGGAGGCAGTCCACACAAATTTTCACAGACGATTTAGTTTATTTCCTTAGGTCTCTGCCTACCCTGTCTTTTGTGGGCAGGGACTGGAATTGTGTGATTAGGAGAAAGCATGTGACTCCACGTGGGGTGGGGTATTATTCGCCAGTGTTGCGTGAATTGTTATGTGAAGTGCAGTTGAGGGATGTTTGTTGCATGAATGAGGTGGTACCAGCTCATACGTTTGTAAGGAGGGATTATGGGGCACAACTAGACAGAATTTATGTTAAGTCCTCGATTACAGTACGTTCAGTCAATAACGTGACAGCTGCCTCTTCTGATCATTAGGCACTTCTCATGGAAGTGGGGTGAGATACTTTGGTGATGAGGCACAGGGGTTACTGGAAATTAAATGTTAGGGTTTTAATGGACGAGAAATCGGTTGTGGGAGGTAAATAAATATGGGGGGTGTGATGGGGGATTGGTGTGTTTTTGGGATGAGGTGGCGAATCCTGTGATCTATAAATTTTTTGTGGGGGAAGCCAGAAGGCTCAATACCACGAAATATGGGTTTATGAATTATTATGAGGATAGATTGCGTCAGTATCATAGGGAAGGGTCGGCAATGGAGGAGTAAGGTGTGGATGAAATAGAGGGCTTGAAATCATTAATTTGAGGATTGCATAATGAGTGGTACGATGCAGTGAGGGTACAAACAATGGTGGAAGAGATTTTATGGGGTGACAGACCTTCTTCCTGTGTTTAATGAGCACAGCAGCGGAGGCAGGCAATTACCGTTCCATGTATAAAGGTTCATTGTGATGTCTGGGGCTTCAGGGAGGGGCAAGTCCTGCAAACAACTAAGGCGATAGGTGTTTTTGTAGATAGATGGTATAAGCAGTATTGGGAAATGAAGGGGGAGGGGGAGAAGAAAGCATTGTGTCTGGCACTTGTGAGGGAATATCGTGTAATCTTAAGGAATGGGACAGGATAGCATTGGCGTGGAGCCATTGTAGAGGGGGAAATTTTTATGGCAAAGGGTAAATCCCCGGGGTTGGATGGTATTCCAGTTGAATTTAGTGTTAAACATTGGGACTTATTACAGGGTTTTTTGGTGTGCCTGACTAATGCAATGAAAAATGGAGGTAGACTGGGGTCTGTGCGGTCGACAGCAATTGTGGTGCTTGTCCCTAAGGATAAGAAGCAAGTGGGTATTGGCGATTATCGTGCTATTTCCCTTTTGTGCACCAGTTATAAAATCTTCGCCAAGGTATTGGGCAATCGAATAAAGTGTGTAGTTGATCGTGAAGTCACGCCTGAACAATATGGTATTCCGGTCGGGACATTCAATTATTGTGGACTTTGTGAGTTCACTGCAAGAGATGCAGAGGAAGGGGCCTTATTTGCCCTTGATTGGAGAGGGTCATATGATTCAGTGGAAAGGGAAACAATGCATTGTATCTAGCTTACACAGGAATTTGCGAAGGAAATAGTAAGGTAGGTGGATATACTATATAGCGGAGCAATGGTTCGAATTCAGGTTAATGTTGATTAGGTGGGGTTGTACCTGTGGGTAGGGGTCTGCGGCAGGGCTGTCCATTGTATCAGATGCTCTTTGCATGTGTGCAGAACCCTTTTATATAGGATGGTGAGAGAGTTTTTGGAAGTAGAATGAGCGTGAGTAGGAGAGTTTATCCAGTAACTGTGGAATATGTAGATGACACAACATTATTAATGAATGAGCACACAAACCTTCTCGCACTGGAAGGGGTAGTTGAAAAGTTTCGGAAGGTGTCGGGTATGGAAGTGAACATAGATAAATCTAAGATGTTGGGTCTTGGTGAGTGGGAACACTGTAGGGGCTGGGGATGCTAATTAATGACGAATGTGGAACGATCATTAAAGGTCTGTGGGAGCGTGTATGTGGGTGGTAGAGAGGAGATGAGAGTATCAAATTCGGAGAGAGTTGAGAATAGCATTATTAATCGATTACAAGGATTCCAGCCTTATCATTTAACTCTCGTGCAGAGGGCATTACTCTAAATGCCCTCGTGTACAGTAAGACATGCTTTGTAGCAACTGTGTACTTTTTAACTACCATGGCGATACGAGGGATTCAGGGTAGGACTTTTAGGCTCTTGTGGTTTTCAAAGTTTGAATGGTTCCAAAGGGAAGTCATCACACTGCCAGTGAGAAGGAGAAGTTTGGGGTTATTTGATCTTCACAAACGTGTATTTTGCGTTAATGTTCAAAGGGCAGTGCTGCATGCAGGGCCATTCAAAGAGGGATGTCTTGAGCGAGTGTATGGTGTGTTACTTATGACTTTTAGAGGGACAGATTTTCGAGGTTGTTTGCAGCCGTTGAGGGTGATGATGTCGGTGAAGGAGCCAGGACAAATTAAAATAAGGGTTTTGTATAACGTGTTGATTGGAGATAAAAAGGGCTCCTGTAGTTTCTTTATATCAAATCTATGTTTGGGGGAGCATTTGGAGTATGTTTGCTTAGTTTAATATGTTTATTATGCACCCCATACCCATCCTGTGGGCGGTAGTCAAAAGATTACAGAGGTACATAATTGGTCCAGGGACTGGACTGCAAAGTTTTGATAGCTGAGCAAGTTACAGAGGTAATGAACTCACAATTTACAAAGGTAATGAACTCACAATTTACAAAAGTAATGAACTCACAATTTACAAAGGTAATGAACTCCAGGTAGGTCTAGTCACAATCATGACAAGTTACTAAGGTATTTACTGATTACAGAGGTACGTAATGGGTCCAGGGACTGGGCCCCCAAAGTTTTGATAGCTGAACTAGGTACAACACACACACACACACACACACACACACACACACACACACACACACACACACACACACACACACACACACACACACACACACACACACACACACACACACACAGAAGGCAGAGAACACACGAAAATAGGGAGATCAGTCGCAGAGCCAGGAATGAGTACGCACAGGTAAGGAGGGAGGCCCAGCGACAGTATGAAAATGACATAGCATCGAGAATCAAGACTGACCCGAAACTGTTGTATAGCCACATCAGGAGGAAGACAACAGTCAAAGACCAGGTGATCAGATTAAGGACAGAAGGTGGAGAACTCACAAGAAATGATCAGGAGGTATGTGAGGAGCTGAACAGGAGATTTAAGGAAGTTTTTACAGTAGAGACAGGAAGGGCTGTGGGAAGACAGCACAGAAGGGAACATCAAGAGGGAATATACCAACAAGTGTTGGATGACATACGAACAACTGAGGAGGAGGTGAAGAAGCTCTTAAGTGACCTTGACACCTCAAAGGCGATGGGACCGGACAACATCTCCCCATGGGTCCTTAGAGAAGGAGCAGAGATGCTGTGTGTGCCTCTAACCACAATCTTCAACACATCCCTTGAAACTGGGCAACTACCTGAGAAATGGAAGACAGCTAATGTAGTCCCCATATTTAAGAAAGGAAACAGAAACGAGGCACTAAACTACAGACCTGTGTCTCTGACATGTATTGTGTGCAAAGTCATGGAGAAGATTATCAGGAGGAGAGTGGTCGAACACCTGGAAAGGAACAAGATTATAAATGAAAACCAGCATGGGTTCATGGAAGGCAAATCTTGTATCACAAACCTCCTGGAGTTTTATGACAAGGTAACAGAAGTAAGACACGAGAGAGAGGGTTGGGTAGATTGCGTTTTCCTAGACTGCAGGAAGGCCTTTGACACAGTTCCCCACAAGAGATTAGTGCAGAAGCTGGAGGATCAGGCACACGTAAAAGGAAGGGCACTGCAATGGATAAGGGAATACCTGACAGGGAGGCAGCAACGAGTCATGGTACGTGAAGAGGTATCACAGTGGGCGCCTGTTACGAGCGGGGTCCCACAGGGGTCAGTTCTAGGACCAGTGCTATTTTTGATATATGTGAACGACATGATGGAAGGAATAGACTCTGAAGTGTCCCTGTTCGCAGATGACGTGAAGTTGATGAGAAGAATTAAATCGGACGAGGATGAGGCAGGACTGCAAAGAGACCTGGAGAGGCTGGACATGTGGTCCAGTAACTGGCTTCTCGAATTCAATCCAGCCAAATGCAAAGTCATGAAGATTGGGGAGGGGCAAAGAAGACCGCAGACAGAGTATAGGCTAGGTGGACAAAGACTACAGACCTCACTCAGGGAGAAAGACCTTGGGGTGACCATAACACCGAGCACATCACCGGAGGCACACATCAACCAAATAACCGCTGCAGCATACGGGCGCCTGGCAAACCTGAGAATAGCGTTCCGATACCTTAATAAGGAATCGTTCAAGACACTGTACACTGTGTATGTTAGGCCCATACTGGAGTATGCAGCACCAGTCTGGAACCCACACCTGGTCAAGCACGTCAAGAAGTTAGAGAAAGTACAAAGGTTTGCAACAAGGCTAGTCCCAGAGCTCAAGGGAATGTCGTACGAGGAAAGGTTAAGGGAAATCGGACTGACGACACTGGAGGACAGAAGGGTCAGGGGAGACATGATAACGACATACAAGATACTGCGGGGAATAGACAAGGTGGACAGAGATAGGATGTTCCAGAGAGGGGACACAGGGACAAGGGGTCACAACTGGAAGCTGAAGACTCAGACGAGTCACAGGGACGTTAGGAAGTATTTCTTCAGTCATAGAGTTGTCAGCAAGTGGAATAGCCTAGCAAGTGAAGTAGTGGAGGCAGGAACCATACATAGTTTTAAGAAGAGGTATGACAAAGCTCAGGAAGCAGAGAGAGAGAGGATCCAGTAGCGATCAGTGAAGAGGCGGGGCCAGGAGCTGAGTCTCGACCCCTGCAACCACAATTAGGTGAGTACAATTAGGTGAGTACACACACACACACACACACACACACACGATGACAGAGAATCAGTTACAATTAAACTGTCAATCTTAGATACATAGATGCATTTCAGTGCAAGGAGTATGGCAAACAGTTCTGTCTGAAGGGTAGAGGCCCAATTATTGATGCGTGCTCCAATTTCTTTAAGAGAGCCATCACTCTGTACGACAACAGCAGCACTACCAGCTGCACCAGTGGATTGGTGAACAGAACCATCAACGTAAATAATTTGCGAGAGTGTGTGCTGTGTGACTAAGTTATCAATACAGCTTAAGGCCTCATGTTTGGCTTCAAGGCGAAGTTTTGGTTGTGATTTAAGAAGTAGTTTGGGGGGAAATGGAGGAATGGTAGTTTGGAATGGGGTAATATTCCATGGAGCGGAGAAGTGCCGCTGTTGCCTTACTTGACATAGATCATGTATCTGATTCATGCGGAGGTCGGTTCCAGTTTTTTCGATCCATCTGGAGGAGTGTTCACCAGTGCTGAGGAAAGTTTGGAGGGCTTCTGTGCAGGGGTTTGAATGAGCTTGCCTGAGCATATTAACCCCAATTAGGATATTTCTTTCAGTAACACGATCTCTGATGCTTGGAATATCAAGTTCTTTTTGCATATTTAAAATTTTGGCAGTACGAGGGCATCCTAAAATGATCCTCATTGCTTCGTTCTGCAGTTTTTCCAGCCCTCCAAGCTTCCAGTCAGACACAAGAGCAAGTAGTGGCGCAGCATAATCAACCAATGATCTAATATAAGCAAGATACATCATTTTCACAATTTTAACATTAGCACCATACCTGGGGTGAAGCCCTGCCACAACTCTAAGTGCTCTTAGTCGTTCTTTGTATTGGCGACAAAGTCTTGTTACAACAGGTCCAAGTAGTGGAACCTCAAAGCCTAGATACCTGTATCTGCTTACATATTCTAGAAGAGACCCATCATGCAATTGGATCTGACGAACTGTGCCTCTCTGTCGAGGAGGACGCCTATTGAGTATCTTTGTTTTATCAGTAGAGATTATCAACCCCAGGTCCTGACACGAGGCTAGTACATGATTAAGAATGTTTTGGGTGTTGGAGAATCCGGTGGTGTGAATCATTATATCATCAGCAAAACTAATCACATAATGATGGGGCTGGCTAGGCATAGCATTAAGTAATGCATTAATTAGAATATTGAACAGTGTGGGACTGAGCACACCTCCCTGTGGGGTTCCTAATTCAAAGTCTTTAGTTACACTTCTATGTCCCTGGAACAACACAAACGATTTTCTGTTGGACAGGTAGCCTTTAATCCAGCGGAGAAGCCATCCTCCAACATCCATTCTGGCAAGTTCACTAATGATTACATGTCGGTTGGCTACATCGAAAGCGGATTTAAGGTCAAGGAAGGTAGTGTATGAGCTGTCAGTGTGCAGGGTGAGAAAGGTGGCTATGCAATGATGCACGCTCCTTCCATGCATGAAGCCATGTAACCGGGGAGACAAAAATTGTTTGATTCTGTACATGAGACGATTAAGAATCTACCTGGAGTTTACCTGGAGAGAGTTCCGGGGGTCAACGCCCCCGCGGCCCGGTCTGTGACCAGGCCTCCTGGTGGATCAGAGCCTGATCAACCAGGCTGTTGCTGCTGGCTGCACGCAAACCAACGTACGAGCCACAGCCCGGCTGGTCAGGAACCGACTTTAGGTGCTTGTCCAGTGCCAGCTTGAAGACTGCCAGGGGTCTGTTGGTAATCCCCCTTATGTATGCTGGGAGGCAGTTGAACAGTCTCGGGCCCCTGACACTTATTGTATGGTCTCTTAACGTGCTAGTGACACCCCTGCTTTTCATTGGGGGGATGTTGCATCGTCTGCCAAGTCTTTTGCTTTCGTAGTGAGTGATTTTCGTGTGCAAGTTCGGTACTAGTCCCTCTAGGATTTTCCAGGTGTATATAATCATGTATCTCTCCCGCCTGCGTTCCAGGGAATACAGGTTTAGGAACCTCAAGCGCTCCCAGTAATTGAGGTGTTTTATCTCCGTTATGCGCGCCGTGAAGGTTCTCTGTACATTTTCTAGGTCAGCAATTTCACCTGCCTTGAAAGGTGCTGTTAGTGTGCAGCAATATTCCAGCCTAGATAGAACAAGTGACCTGAAGAGTGTCATCATGGGCTTGGCCTCCCTAGTTTTGAAGGTTCTCATTATCCATCCTGTCATTTTTCTAGCAGATGCGATTGATACAATGTTATGGTCCTTGAAGGTGAGATCCTCCGACATGATCACTCCCAGGTCTTTGACGTTGGTGTTTCGCTCTATTTTGTGGCCAGAATTTGTTTTGTACTCTGATGAAGATTTAATTTCCTCGTGTTTACCATATCTGAGTAATTGAAATTTCTCATCGTTGAACTTCATATTGTTTTCTGCAGCCCACTGAAAGATTTGGTTGATGTCCGCCTGGAGCCTTGCAGTGTCTGCAATGGAAGACACTGTCATGCAGATTCGGGTGTCATCTGCAAAGGAAGACACGGTGCTGTGGCTGACATCCTTGTCTATGTCAGATATGAGGATGAGGAACAAGATGGGAGCGAGTACTGTGCCTTGTGGAACAGAGCTTTTCACCGTAGCTGCCTCGGACTTTACTCTGTTGACGACTACTCTCTGTGTTCTGTTAGTGAGGAAATTATAGATCCATCGACCGACTTTTCCTGTTATTCCTTTAGCACGCATTTTGTGCGCTATTACGCCATGGTCACACTTGTCGAAGGCTTTTGCAAAGTCTGTATATATTACATCTGCATTCTTTTTGTCTTCTAGTGCATCTAGGACCTTGTCGTAGTGATCCAATAGTTGAGACAGACAGGAGCGACCTGTTCTAAACCCATGTTGCCCTGGGTTGTGTAACTGATGGGTTTCTAGATGGGTGGTGATCTTGCTTCTTAGGACCCTTTCAAAGATTTTTATGATATGGGATGTTAGTGCTATCGGTCTGTAGTTCTTTGCTGTTGCTTTACTGCCCCCTTTGTGGAGTGGGGCTATGTCTGTTGTTTTTAGTAACTGTGGGACGACCCCCGTGTCCATGCTCCCTCTCCATAGGATGGTAAAGGCTCGTGATAGGGGCTTCTTGCAGTTCTTGATGAACACGGAGTTCCATGAGTCTGGCCCTGGGGCAGAGTGCATGGGCATGTCATTTATCGCCTGTTCGAAGTCATTTGGCGTCAGGATAACATCGGATAGGCTTGTGTTAACCAAATTCTGTGGCTCTCTCATAAAAAATTCATTTTGATCTTCGACTCTCAGTCTGGTTAGCGGCTTGCTAAAAACTGAGTCATATTGGGACTTGAGTAGCTCACTCATTTCCTTGCTGTCATCTGTGTAGGACCCATCTTGTTTAAGTAGGGGCCCAATACTGGACGTTGTTCTCGACTTTGATTTGGCATAGGAGAAGAAATACTTTGGGTTTCTTTCGATTTCATTTATGGCTTTTAGTTCTTCCCGCGATTCCTGACTCCTATAAGATTCCTTTAGCTTAAGTTCGATGCTTGCTATTTCTCTGACCAGTGTCTCCCTACGCATTTCAGATATATTGACCTCTTTTAGCCGCTCTGTTATTCTTTTCCGTCGCCTGTAAAGGGAGCGCCTGTCTCTTTCTATTTTACATCTACTCCTCCTTTTTCTTAGAGGAATAAGCCTTGTGCATACATCGAGTGCCACCAAGTTAATCTGTTCTAGGCATAAGTTGGGGTCTGTGTTGCTTAGTATATCTTCCCAGCTTATATCGGTTAGGACTTGGTTTACTTGGTCCCACTTTATGTTTTTGTTATTGAAGTTGAATTTGGTGAATGCTCCCTCGTGACTAATCTCATTATGTCGGTCTGGGGCTCCACGCATACATGTCTGAACCTCAATTATGTTGTGATCTGAGTATATTGTTTTTGATATGGTGACATTTCTTATCAGATCATCATTGTTAGTGAAGATGAGGTCTAGTGTATTCTCCAGTCTAGTAGGCTCTATTATTTGCTGGTTTAAATTGAATTTTGTGCAGAGATTTAAAAGCTCGTGTGAGTGTGAGTTTTCATCAGAGCTGCCTCCTGGTGTTATTACTGCAACAATATTATTTGCTATATTCCTCCATTTTAGGTGCCTTAAGTTGAAATCCCCCAGGAGCAAGATGTTGGGTGCAGGAGCTGGAAGATTTTCCAGACAGTGGTCAATTTTTAACAGCTGTTCCTGGAATTGCTGGGATGTTGCATCCGGAGGCTTGTAGACTACCACAATGACTAGGTTTTGGTTCTCGACCTTTACTGCTAAAACTTCCACTACATCATTTGAGGCATTAAGCAGTTCTGTGCAAACAAGTGACTCTCAGGAAATTGGCATTCACGGCGGCCTAAGGATTAATATAGGCCTCATTTCATAATAGGAAGTGTCGTAACTGTTCCTGGTGAAGAGTGAGGGAACGTGATTTACGGGACCGCTGTAATAAGTGGCAAAATGAGTGAATAATGGTAGATGCCATGGAGTGTTCAGGGAAAAATACCCGCGATTTAATCATCACTCATCGGTCTCAAATCTTAATGTGTCGACCTCTAACGTGTGTAAAATTTAAGAGGCGTTAAATCGTCTTGTGAATTGTAATGTAATCGGTGATAATAACACTAAGTTAAGAGAATGGGTGAAGCGACCTGGCCCGAGGATAGTGAAGTTTTTATGGAGTCACGACTTCTAAACCAGGACAAACCAACCTCGTCCTGCTGAAATAAGAACCGTATCGGTGTAGCAGGACATCGAAATGAGATGGTGAATGGAGGAAATCAGGAGTATCAATCACCCACAATTAAGTAACCCTTCTAGTTATAGCAAACTGATACTGGCCAGTTAGGTATGTTGTAATTGGATAGATTGTGGGTGATTCAGCTACATCAAGTGACCACCAGAGAATATCTGGTAAGTGGTGGTATTATATACAAGTGTTTTTTCCTTTGATGGATATATATGTGTGTAATCTACCCCCCACTTTCCTTCAGTCAAACCAATATAATCTATACAGTCCACAATTAATTAGTAGCGCCGTACTTGTGGGTGCTATCCATTTCATACTGGTCTCGGATAGATGTGGATAAGATAATAGCAGCCACTAGCTTTAAATTCCTAGGCTTTCAGGTGAGCCCTGAAGGGATTCGCCCTGACCCTGATAAGTGTAATGCAATATCTGAAATGCCAAGACCTAGAACAGCAAGGGAAGTCAGGAGGTTCCTAGGTGCAGCATGATACTTTAGAAGACATATTAAGGGTTTTGCAGAGCCAGCAGCACCACTGATAGATCTAACTAAGAAGAAAGCTAAGTTTGTATGGAAAGAGGAACATGAGTTGGCTCACGAAAAATTAAAGGCTGAGCTTACAAGTGAGCCGGTATTAGTGGTCCCTGATTTTTCCAGAGAGTTTGAGATAAATACAGATGCTTCAGCAGTTGCAATAGGAGATTGCCTAATGCAAAAATACAAGGAAAATAACCCACACCCAGTAGCGTATTTTAGCAGAAAGATTAAAGGACCGGAAGTCAGGTATGCCATCACTGATAAAGAAGCCTTGGCAGTGGTAGAAAGTGTGAGATACTTTGAACCGTATGTATTTCAGCGCCATTTTAAAATAATAACAGATC
>NW_027199227.1:0-34354 GCF_038502225.1 Cherax quadricarinatus
TATTGGTTTTATCTTATCTTTGCCTACACTTGTTTCCCTACTACGGCTCCTGTCCCCTATGAGGTCATTTATATGTATTCCTTCCTGCGTATAATTCCCGACTACCTGGACAAAATCTCCAGCTTCACCATTACTGTCTCCCAGGACAGCATCTCCAGCTTCACCATTACTGTCTCCCAGGACAGCACCTCCACCTTCACCATTACTGTCTCCCAGGACAGCACTATCAGCCCCACATTTACTGACTACCAGGACTTCACCTCCAGCCTTACAGTTTCTGACTACATGGCCAGTATCAAGGGCAGTACCATTCAGCCCAGACTTTTTATGTTCCCATCTGTTGTAGAAAGCTTCCAGGTTGTCTATGAAAGCAGCTTTGATGTTGTCCTCTTTTAATACCCTTGTGATTTTAGTCCACAGATTTATCTCATTTGGGCATACCCAAAAACACTTCCCTGTTTTAATACTGCTTGTAGCTAGTTCTTGGATATCTGCACAAGGGGTGTGACACCAATTTCCACAAAAATGACAATTTATCCATGTGGAAGCCCGTTTGTTTGATTGACCGCAGACTACACAGAGCTTCATAATGATTTGAATGGTTGATTTACTGTAATTCCACTAGTAACCTCTTGAATATTCTATTAATAACCTCCTTAAATGAAGCTCTAGCTATTTGTATTTCTAACTGTACTTGTATATTGGACAGCTTACCGTGCACGTTCCTGATTTATATTTATTGTTTGTGTTTATAAGGGCGCCTACAACCCCATCCGTTTACAGTCTGCTTTATTGTCCAACGAATCTGTTTGAAACCAGTCAAGGGTTCGGACCATCAAGGGTTCGGACCAGTCAAGGGTTCGGACTAGTCGATCTGATCTGATCAGTGGGTCACTTATTTAAAACATACTGGTCGGTGATTTGGGCTAACACATGAAGGATCTACTGGAAATTATCTACCCGAGTAATATGTGATTTGATTGATACAAAAGTATAGCTCCTACAGTGACGAACGGTCGAGCCTCAACCCTTGTTTATCAATCGCTATAATTACTCTTACCTGTATTCACATTTTCTTCTTTTGCACACCCTACCAAATTCATCCACCAATCTCTGCAACTTCTCTTCAGAATCTCCCAAGAGCACTGCCACACTTCTCTTGCTATAAATATATTAAACAACCACGGTGACATCACACATCCCTGTCTAAGGCCTACTTTTACTGGGAAATAATTTCCCTCCCTCTGCTTTCCACCTGCAACATCTGCCACATTGCCCCCCTATCCACCCTGTCGCCTTTTCCAAATCCATAAATGCCACAAAGACCTCTTTAGCCTTATCTAAATACTGTTCACTTATATGTTTCACTGTAAACACCTGGTCCACACACCCCCTACCTTTCCTAAAGCCTCCTTGTTCATCTGCTATCCTATTCTCCGTCTTACTCTTAATTCTTTCAATAATAACTCTACCATACACTTTGCCAGGTATACTCAACAGACTTATCCCCCTATAATTTTTGCACTCTCTTTTATCCCCTTTGCCTTTATACAAAGGAACTATGCATGCTCTCTGCCAATCCCTAGGTACCTTACCCTCTTCCATACATTTATTAAATAATTGCACCAACCACTCCAAAACTATATCCCCACCTGCTTTTAACATTTCTATCTTTATCCCATCAATCCCGGCTGCCTTACCCCCTTTCATTTTACCTACTGCCTCACGAACTTCCCCCACACTCACAACTGGCTCTTCCTCACTCCTACAAGATGTTGTTCCTCCTTGCCCTATACACGAAATCACAGCTTCCCTATCTTCATCAACATTTAACAATTCCTCAAAATATTCCCTCCATCTTCCCAATACCTCTAACTCTCCATTTAATAACTCTCCTCTCCTATTTTTAACTGACAAATCCATTTGTTCTCTAGGCTTTCTTAACTTGTTAATCTCACTCCAAAACTTTTTCTTATTTTCAACAAAATTTGTTGATAACATCTCACCCACTCTCTCATTTGCTCTCTTTTTACATTGCTTCACCACTCTCTTAACCTCTCTCTTTTTCTCCATATACTCTTCCCTCCTTGCATCACTTCTACTTTGTAAAAACTTCTCATATGCTAACTTTTTCTCCCTTACTACTCTCTTCACATCATCATTCCACCAATCGCTCCTCTTCCCTCCCGCACCCACTTTCCTGTAACCACAAACTTCTGCTGAACACTCTAACACTACATTTTTAAACCTACCCCATACCTCTTCGACCCCATTGCCTATGCTCTCATTAGCCCATCTATCCTCCAATAGCTGTTTATATCTTACCCTAACTGCCTCCTCTTTTAGTTTATAAACCTTCACCTCTCTCTTCCCTGATGCTTCTATTCTCCTTGTATCCCATCTACCTTTTACTCTCAGTGTAGCTACAACTAGAAAGTGATCTGATATATCTGTGGCCCCTCTATAAACATGTACATCCTGAAGTCTACTCAACAGTCTTTTATCTACCAATACATAATCCAACAAACTACTGTCATTTCGCCCTACATCATATCTTGTATACTTATTTATCCTCTTTTTCTTAAAATATGTATTACCTATAACTAAACCCCTTTCTATACAAAGTTCAATCAAAGGGCTCCCATTATCATTTACACCTGGCACCCCAAACTTACCTACCACACCCTCTCTAAAAGTTTCTCCTACTTTAGCATTCAGGTCCCCTACCACAATTACTCTCTCACTTGGTTCAAAGGCTCCTATACATTCACTTAACATCTCCCAAAATCTCTCTCTCTCCTCTGCATTCCTCTCTTCTCCAGGTGCATACACGCTTATTATGACCCACTTCTCGCATCCAACCTTTACTTTAATCCACATAATTCTTGAATTTACACATTCATATTCTCTTTTCTCCTTCCATAACTGATCATTCAACATTACTGCTACCCCTTCCTTTGCTCTAACTCTCTCAGATACTCCAGATTTAATCCCATTTATTTCCCCCCACCGAAACTCCCCTACCCCCTTCAGCTTTGTTTCGCTTAGGGCCAGGACATCCAACTTCTTTTCATTCATAACATCAGCAATCATCTGTTTCTTGTCATCTGCACTACATCCACGCACATTTAAGCATCCCAGTTTTATAAAGTTTTTCTTCTTCTCTTTTTTAGTAAATGTCTACAGGAGAAGGGGTTACTAGCCCATTGCTCCCGGCATTTTAGTCGCCTCATACGACACGCATGGCTTACGGAGGAAAGATTCTTTTCCACTTCCCCATGGACAATAGAAGAAATAAAGAGGAACAAGAGCTATTTAGAAAAAGGAGAAAAACCTAGATGTATGTATATATATATGCATGTGCGTGTCTGTGAAGTGTGACCAAAGTGTAAGTAGGAGTAGCAAGATATCCCTGTTATCTAGCGTGTTTATGAGACAGAAAAAGAAACCAGCAATCCTACCATCATGCAAAACAGTTACAGGTTTCTGTTTCACAGTCATCTGGCAGGACGGTAGTACTTCCCTGGGTGGTTGCTGTCTACCAACCTACTACCTACATTATCCTAGGTAATTTACACTATGTATAATAACTGTCCTAATGTGTACAAGTGAGACTGAGATATAGATAGAGATATAGATAGGGATATAGATAGACAGAGATATAGATAGACAGAGATATAGACAGATAGAGATATAGACAGAGAGACAGCCAAAGCCAGCCAACCTGCTGAATACATAAGGACATAATATCTAACCTATTTTTATTTTCCTCTTTAAATGGGAGTGTTAATGCGACATGGCATTAGTGAATCCAGCACTTACCAGCCTGATAAGGTCAAAAAAATTGTATTATGAAAATAGATTACATAACATCAAAGGTGATATGAAAAAACCCTGGAAAACTCTATCTGAAATTCTTGGAATTAAAAAGTTATCTGTGGAAAATTACATTTATCTGAATATAACTAATTATGTACATAACAGTAAATGATAACAAAGATAATTATTATTTATTAATGTTACATAGACAAGTAGGAATTTGGGACACCTAGGTCGCAAAAATGTCCCCCTTCGATACTTACAACTGTCATATCCACAAGTTGCTCTGGACCTATTAATTAAATGAATTATACATCAGGAATTCTGGTAAATGTATAAATTTGTGGACTGTATATTAAAAAATGATTATATATAAATTCACATATACATAACAGAAGGAAAATATATCTTAATATCACTCACCAATTTGACTGGATATTAAGTTGTATCATGCTCAGAAAAACCTCACTAACTAAATTTATGAAAACACTGGCCAGAATTATACACAAATCTAGAGAGCTTATCTGAGGTTCCTGGAGCTGTCTTGTCCAGTCGTCTGATATCTCAAGTTATGCAGGAATGCATGTCCAACAATTTCGCCTCCTATTTGAGAGGTGTCAGCCCAATTTTAACCTCTAGAGCACGAAAATTCCTTCCCATTGAACTAACGTTGTATCCAATTCAAAACCAAGATGGCGAGTCCCCTTCTGCACAGGCACAGCTTCCCATTTTCGATTACATAAATTTTTAATACAGTATGGCCATCTATTTACATTTAATAACTACTGTATTTCTGGAAAATATATACAGTATTTTCCACATTATCCAAAAACAAAGCAATCAAACTAACAAAATCAGATGAACCCCTACTCACTCCAACCAAAACAGCAAACAGACTTAATGTTTTCTTCTCCACCATAGGAAAAAATCTAGCAAACAAAATACCAAGCACAAACGCCCATCCATCAGACTACCTCATAGGAACTATTACAAAAAAAGTGATTTTTAGATGGTGGTTTACTCATTTTGTAATAAAGAGTTCGGGATACATATATACACATTAAAATAAATTAATCTTTAATATAATATAAAAACAACTATCTTTGGTCTAGAGGTATTTAAACTAATAAACATCTGATAATATATACATGTTACAATAATAAATTATAATTAGCATTTAACTAAAATAATAAACAATAATTCATAACCCTACACACAGGGTACCACTTTTCACACACGACTGTGTCACTATATATATCTATGCTAAAATAATAAATTATAAGTAACATATTTACAATAATAAATTACAATCAACTCCTTATGACGCTCCGTGTCTCTCACAACACTTATCCGTGGTGTGTTGTGACGCTCCCTCTCAACTGTGTCACTTGACACCCTTTCTTCCGTATAATGACGCTCCTGCTCAACTGTGTCCCTTGACACACTTTTCTCTGCGTAATGACGCTCCTACTCTCCGTGTCACACGACACCCTTTTCTCTGCATAATACACTACTGTGTCACCCTTGACACCCAGCGACACACTCACACAGCATCTTTCTCAAGGCCAGTCACATGACACTATTCAGTGTACACTACAACCGTAACTTCTTTAGTGTCAGTGTTCCACTACGGTTCTATAGCATATCTCAGTGTTACACTCCATCATACTTGCTTAAGTGTCACACTACAGTCCTAGCCCAGTTCAGTGTCACACTGCAACCTTTTCTTCACATAGTGTCCCACTAAAACAGCATCCGATGACTCTGGCCCACAGTTGACCAGCGTAGGTGGTGAGTTCGCAGACATCACCTGCCCTGTAAATACTCTCCAAGGCCGGTAGAAGTATGCCATAAGATGGTCTGGTGAGTACTATCTACCGCCTTCAAGACCAGTTGACAAATACTATTTGCAGAACACCATGCTGCGAGCTCACTGAATGCAGCTGTCAAGGAACTGAGGCCATCAGACTCAGTGAGCTGCGGTGAGCGGTTCTTCTAAAATCAGTAGAAGCCAGTAGAATACTCTCTACTGCCAGTAGATATGTACCGTGAGGTGTTCTGGTAATTACTGCTTAGATGTGTACTGTGAGGTGTTCAGGTACTTACTGCTTCTAAAGCCGGCTCAGCAGTCCCCACATTGGGTTTGATGACGTACCCAGTGGTACTGCCGGCCGGCAGGTTAACCATTTAACCGCTAGTTTGGCAGGGGACCATAACAGGAACCTACCCAAATACTCTATTCCTAGCTCCAACCAACCCCACTGAAGTTATGCTTATCATAAACACCCTTAAAAACAAGGCAGGAGACATAAACAACTTGCCTGCTTTCATGTACAAAAAAGCTTCTCAAGTATTGTCACCAATTACTGCAATGCTCTTTAACAAATCCATTGAATCATCTACCTTCCAAACAATTCTCAAAATAGTGAGGGTCACTCCGATCCATAAAGGAGGTGACCAAGCTGACTTGAATAACTATAGACCAATATCTAACTTACCACTGCTCTCTAAAATCTTTGAAAAATTAATTCATAGACGGATCTATTCCTACCTCGTTTCACACAACATATTAAACCCTTGTCAGTTTGGATTCAGAAATAATAAAAGCACAAATGACGCTATCATACACATGCTAGAACTAATATATACCGCACTTGAAAAGAAAGAAGTCCCGCTGGGCATTTTCATTGATTTACGTAAAGCTTTCGATACAGTCGACCATGAACTACTGTACTCCAAATTAATGCACTATGGTATCAGAGGCCACTCCCTCAACTACCTAAAGTCATACCTTAGTAACAGAACTCAATATGTGTATGCAAATGATGCAAACTCCTCCACCCAACCAATCACAGTAGGAGTCCCACAAGGAAGCATCCTTGGACCACTCCTCTTTCTCATCTACATCAATGATCTACCGAATGCATCACAGCTACTCAAACCCATATTATTTGCAGATGACACTACATATGTATTTTCCCACCCAAATGCAGTCATGCTAGCAAACACGGTCAATGCTGAATTACAGAAAATATCTGCCTGGATGATGACTAACAAACTTACCCTGAACACCGATGAAACCTGTTTCATTCAGTTTGGAAACAAAGCTGCAAATGATCCAATTAACATTACGCTAAATGGATCATCAGTCACAAGAGTCACAGAGGGAAAATTCTTGGGTATCCACATTGACAGCAGCCTTAAGTTCCGGACACACATACAACAAATCACCAAGAAAATCTCCAAGACTGTAGGCATACTATCAAAGATAAGGTACTACGTTCCACAATCAGCTCTCCTGGCACTGTACCATTCACTCATATACCCTTATCTTACATATGGAATTTGTGCATGGGGATCAACAACATCCAATCACCTAAAACCCCTAATAACCCAGCAAAAGGCAGCAGTAAGAATGATAACAAATTCCCACTCCCGCCAGCATACTCCACCAATTTTCAAAAGTCTGAATCTGCTTACCATTAAGAACATCCATACTTACTCATGTGCCTACTACATACACAGAACAATACACGCAAATTTAAACCCCCCACTCAAACTTTTCCTCACCAACTTAAACAGGAAACATGACCACAACACAAGACACAGATCTCTTTTTGATATACCTCGTGTCCATATCACACTGTGTAAAAACTCTATGCACATAAAGGGCCCCAAAATATGGAATTCATTACCAGAAGATATTAAAGTAACCCAGTCTGAAAATCAATTTAAGACTCTTCTCAAAAGCCACTTAATCACCCTAGACTAAATGCTAAATACTCAGTACACATTTACTCACCTATGTACTCCCACATCATAACTGAAACAATCACATTGAACCTTTTATCCATTGTTGACAGGAATATAATTGAATCATTGTTTTTCACAAAAGCATTTTAGAATATAAATACGTATATCTTTGTATTATACAAATTTTGATTCGTTTATAATTAATATTCTACTGTACAACTATGAAATAATTAATTTCCTACTGTACAACTATGATATACTACTCCTTAGTATTAAGTAGAATGTAAGCCAATAATGTTAAGTTGGCCCATAATGCCAAGGCATAATAGAGGCTCTCTTTGCAATTCAACCCACTATTGTAAATACACAATCTCAATGTACTGTTTGCAAAGACATTAAATAAATAAATAAATAAATAAATAAATAAATAAATATTGTTTGCACTGAGTAATGTCTTTGCTTGGTCTGCTGTGTAGTAATTACAGTTACTGAATCGAACCCGGGCCCTCCGTGTGTGAAGCGGGAGTTGATTCATGTAATTCATTTAGTAGAAAGTTTACATCAGGATCTATGCCTGCAGTCGTAAGATGAGAGTGATTTTACAAACTAGATTTTCTGATTAAAATATTATAAGATTTATATTGAATCTACAGCTAGACTTATGAATAGGACTCTGTAATTATTCTAAAACTTGAAAAAATTTAAAAGAAAAAGGGATTATTACAGAATAGATAATTCAGTTATACACTTTAGCACCTAAAAGTACCTTAATTATTTTAATAAATGTGAGTTTATGAACTACGGTAGATATTTACAGCTAAAATAAAAGAGCTAGTGAATATAATAATAAAAGAATGTATTAAAAACAAAATCAGTAGCACCTGAGGTAGTCAATAGCACCTGGAGTATTTTAATAAATGTGACTATATAGACAAGAGAGAAAAAAATATTGTATCTCCTGAAAGAAGCCCTTTAATTATTGTTAGAACTAGGAGTATAACAATTCCTGAATAAAGGTCAGTACAATGTATTGGTATATAGAGAATTATTTCAGGAGAAATGTAAAAAGGGACTAAATTAAGCAGTGGCAAACAACCTTTAAATAGATTGACACTAAGATATGAAATTAATCTGAGAGTAGGATTTGCCTTATAACATAAAGTTTGAGCAATTAATATCACTAAAGAAATGTTTGAGATAGTTGATACTAGCTAGTGGAAGATTGTACAAGGAATTGCACAGTAGTGTAGTAGGAACATACACTAGTTTGTTATTTGTAGTTTGGAAGCAAAAGGAAAATTAGGTAAGATTATAAGAGAATTATAACAGTGCTTAAGTAGGAATAAATGGTAATACAGATATTATTAAAGAGTAAGTATCTTATTAACAAGTAATAAAATGTGATTGGGAAATCTGGGAAGATAACACAAACTGGGTCACACAAGGAACTGTGTGGGACACACGGGATAATGAGGTAGTAAATACTATCCAGGAGGCGATACTACAGGGATTAATTCAATACTGGCATAATAACATACACTAACATAGTACAATGATTTGGTCACTAATATCAGGCACATTCTGTAATGTTTGGGTCATAAAGGAAGTTTGTTAGTTCGTTTTCATTTGTGATATAGTACACACAGCCTACATTTGTTTTTCTTACTAGAATTTGTCCATCAGGTACAAAGCACTGGTGAATTTTACCATTATTCTCACGTTTCAGTTTTCTCACTCTGTACAGGTTCTGTGGTTTTCTTGTGAGACACTCATTTATGAACTTATTAGATCTTTTTTTCTGTCTTGTGTGTGAAATCTGAACATAACACTTTTTCTTCCTTGGTTCCCTAGTAGCCCTGATTCTTTTATTTCCGACACTGGCACACTAACACGCAGGTGGTCTTGTATGATCTGAAGAGTTGTAGCTTTGCAGTTGGTATGGTTTAATTCACTAGGAAAGAGTGGACTGTTAATCACTACTGAATCGGCTAGCTTATCTTGCTCTGCCTTATCATCTTGGCAAGCAAAATAATTGTTCAATTGGGTATCAATATTTATTTTCCAGTCCTTGATGGCATCTTCAATCTTTGTGTTTAGGGAAGCTATTTGATCTGTGTGACTCGCTATGACTGATTGGAGGGTCTTGCCAAAATCAGTCATGCCAGTTGACGTTAGCTGTTGTTCAAGGCAGTTGAACTTATTCTCCAGGTGAAGTAACTTAGATTCATAGTGAAAAAAAATCTATGAAAGGGTCCAAAGAAGCAAGATTGCCACCCATCTAGATACCCATCAATTACACAATCCAGGGCAACGTGGGTTTAGAGCAGGTCACTCCTGTCTGTCTCAGCTACTGGATCACTATGACAAGATCCTAGATGCACTACAAGACAAAAAGAATGCAGATGTAATATATACAGACTTTGCAAAAGCCTTTGACAAGTGTGACCATGGCGTAATAGTGCACAAAATGCATGCTAAAGGAATAACAGGAAAAGTTGGTAGATGGATCTATAATTTCCTCACAAACAGAACACAAAGAGCAGTAGTCAACAGAGTAAAGTCTGAGGCGGCTACGGTGAAAAGCTCTGCTCCACAAGGCACAGTACTTGCTCCAATCTTGTTTCTCATCCTCATATCTGACATAGATAAGGATGTCAGCCACAGCACCGTGTCTTCCTTTGCAGATGACACCCAAATCTGCATGACAGTGTCTTCCATTGCAGACACTGCAAGGCTCCAGGCAGACATCAACCAAATCTTTCAGTGGGCTGCAGAAAACAATATGAAGTTCAACGATGAGAAATTTCAATTACTCCGATATGGCAAACATGAGGAAATTAAAACGTCATCAGAGAACAAAACAAATTCCTTCCAAAAAATAGAGTGAAAAACCAATATCAAAGACCTGGGAGTGATCATGTCGGAGGATCTCACCTTCAAGGACCATAACATTGTATCAATCGCATCTGCTAGAAAAATGACAGGATGGATAATGAGAACCTTCAAAACTAGGGATGCCAAGTCCATAATGATGCTCTTCAGGTTGCTTGTTCTATATAGGTACACTAACAGCACCTTTCAAGGGAGGTGAAATTGCTGACCTAGAAAATGTACAGAGAACCTTTATGGCACGCATAACGGAGATAAAACACCTCAATTACTGGGAGCGCTTGAAGTTCTTGAACCTGTACTCCCTGGAATGCAGGCAGGAGAGATACATGATTATATACACCTGGAAAATCCTAGAGGGACTAGTACCGATCTTGCACACAAAAATCACTCACAACAAAAGCAAAAGACTCGGCACATGATGTTACATCCCCCCAATGAAAAGCAGGGGTGTCACTAGCACGTAAGAGACAATACAATAAGTGTCAGGGGCCTGAGACTGTTCAACTGCCTCCCAGCATACATAAGGGGGATTACCAATAGACCCCTGGCTGTCTTCAAGCAGGCACTGGACATGCACCTAAAGTCAGTACCTGACCAGCCGGGGTGTGGCTCGTATGTTGGATTGAATGCAGCCAGCAGTAACAGCCTGATTGATCAGGCTCTGATCCACCAGGCAGCCTTCTTACAGACCGGGCTGCAGGGGCGTTGACTCCCGGAACTCTCTCCAGGTAAACTCCAGTGGTACAGGGTATGGAGAATCGTTTTTGGTACATAGTATTGTATCTTGGAAAGGATTCCTACTGATTTGGAAATTTTCTTGGCTATGTGATGGGTATGGGACTGAAATTTAAGATTACAGTCAAGGAGAAGACCTAGAAATTTGCCCTCCGTGTGTCTTGATATAGGGGAACCATTTAACAGTATGTTGAGTTGAATATTTGAGGCTCTGTTGCCAAACAGCATGAAGTATGTTTTGTCTATGTTGAGAGTGAGTTTGTTGGTCATCATCCAAGCATATATCTTTAGCAGTTCATTGTTTACCATGTTTCCAAGCACAGGTGGGTCTGAATAGGAGTAGACATATGTAGTGTCATCTGCGAATAGAACTAGTGTAAGGAGTTGATATGCATTGGGGAGATCATTGATGCAGATGAGAAAGAGGAGTGGGCCTAGGACACTACCTTGGGGTACTCCTACAGCTACAGGATGGATAGTGGAGTTGACTCCATTTGCATGTACATACTGGTGTCTGTCATTAAGATATGATTTTAGGTAATCAAGAGAATGTCTTCTTATGCCATAATGATTCAGTTTGAGGTGCAAGAGATTGTGGTCATCTGTGTCAAATGGTCGATAAAGAGCCCCAGGGGATATTCATTTTTATCGAGAGCTGTGTATATTAGGTCAAGCATTTGTATAATAGCATCATTCGTGCTTTTTTTTTTTTGGTCTAAATCCAAACTGGCATGGGTTAAGTATGTTGTTGGATGTAAGGTAGGAGTAAAGTCGCTTGAACCTTAGAAAATTGCCGACATACTGGGTAGAGCATAATGTCAAACCTTTGCTATATGAAGTACCTATATAATATCATGTGTTACTTTTTTACTAAATACAGTGGACCCCCGGCTTATATTATTTCATTCCAGAAGTATGTTCAGGTGCCATTACTGAATGAATTTGTTCCCATAAGGAATATTGTGAATTAGATTAGCCCATTTCAGACCCCCAAACTTACACGTACAAATGCACTTACATAAATACACTTACATAATTGGTCGCATTGGGAGCTGATCGTAAAGCGGGGGTCCACTGTACTTAACCATTGCATATGCTGCCAGACATATGTTACTTTTTACTAAATATTTTACTACTGTATATGCTGCCAAACATACAGTCGTAAGTATGAGTGGTCATATGTCGAGCAGGTCGTAAGTCTGATGGTGCTTGTACAATGTTTAGCTTCCAAAACAGTGCAAGCTTTCTCTCTCTCTCTTTACCCCCAGTTACCCCCAGTAATATTATTGTGTACACATTTTCTTTGGTGTTGAACTATAGAAAACGTTATTCTTTCCAACACTCCTGCTAGATGACTAGAAAAACATCTCATATTTTTTTTTTTTTTTTTTTTTTTCAACAAGTCGGCCGTCTCCCACCGAGGCAGGGTGACCCAAAAAAAAAAGAAAGAAAATCCCCAAAAAGAAAATACTTTCATCATCATTCAACACTTTCACCACACTCACACATTATCACTGCTTTTGCAGAGGTGCTCAGAATACAACAACACAACATATCCCTCCAAACTGCCAATATCCCAAACCCCTCCTTTAAAGTGCAGGCATTGTACTTCCCATTTCCAGGACTCAAGTCCGACTATATGAAAACAACCGGTTTCCCTGAATCCCTTCACTAAATATTACCCTGCTCACACTCCAACAGATTGTCAGGTCCCAAGTATCATTCGTCTCCATTCACTCCTATCTAACACGCTCATGCATGCTTGCTGGAAGTCCAAGCCCCTAACCCACAAAACCTCCTTTACCCCCTCTTTCCAACCCTTTCGAGGACGACCCCTACCCCTCTTTCCTTCCCCTACAGATTTATATGCTTTCCATGTCATTCTACTTTGATCCATTCTCTCTAAATGACCAAACCACCTCAACAACCCCTCTTCTGCCCTCTGACTAATGCTTTTATTAACTCCACACCTTCTCCTAATTTCCACACTCCGAATTTTCTGCATAATATTTACACCACACATTGCCCTTAGACAGGACATCTCCACTGCCTCCAACTGTCTCCTCGCTGCTGCATTTACCACCCAAGCTTCACATCCATATAAGAGTGTTGGTACTACTATACTTTCATACATTCCCTTCTTTGCCTCCATAGATAACGTTTTTTGACTCCACATATACCTCAACGCACCACTCACCTTTTTTCCCTCATCAATTCTATGATTAACCTCATCCTTCATAAATCCATCCGCCGACACGTCAACTCCCAAGTATCTGAAAACATTCACTTCTTCCATACTCCTCCTCCCCAATTTGATATCCAATTTTTCTTTATCTAAATCATTTGATACCCTCATCACCTTACTCTTTTCTATGTTGACTTTCAACTTTCTACCTTTACACACATTCTCAAACTCATCCACTAACCTTTGTAATTTTTCTTTAGAATCTCCCATAAGCACAGTATCATCAGCAAAAAGTAACTGTGTCAATTCCCATTTTGAATTTGATTCCCCATAATTTAATCCCACCCCTCTCCCGAACACCCTAGCATTTACTTCTTTTACAACCCCATCTATAAATATATTAAACAACCATGGTGACATTACACATCCCTGTCTAAGACCTACTTTTACCGGGAAGTATTCTCCCTCTCTTCTACACACCCTAACCTGAGCCTCACTATCCTCATAAAAGCTCTTTACAGCATTTAGTAACTTACCACCTATTCCATATACTTGCAACATCTGCCACATTGCTCCTCTATCCACTCTATCATATGCCTTTTCTAAATCCATAAATGCAATAAAAACTTCCCTATTTATGTTAATTTATTCTACTGTGGGGTGTATTTATCATGTTTACATGTTATATATCATGTTTATTATATCATAGGATTATTGAAAAATGTGTATATTAATGTAATACATACATGATATTTAACCCATTCACTGTTGGTCCCATAATATTATGCCTTGAAAGCCAGTGTTTGTCCCATAATACAATGCCAAAATTCTAGCAGCTTCAGATCTGGTGGGAGAAAGCTGGTAGGCCTACATGTGAGAGAATGGGTCTGCATGCTCAGTGTGCACAGTAAAAAAAAATATGGGAGGCCGCAGTGTATTGTGGGAGTGCTAATTCAGTATGCCTTATTCACTATGCCTAGCAGTAGAGAATACCTGACTCCCCTGCAAACTGGGACTCATCTCTTCCCAAATGAGAGTTCTGACACAGAGGGAAGTGTCAGTGAAGATGAATTTCATAGTTTTAATGAGTTTGTGACTGAAAGCAATACACAGGATACCAGATACAGAGAGTGAAAAGGGAACTCAGCATGGGTGGAAGGCAGTGTTGGTAGGGGGGAAGGCAGTGTTGGTAGTGGGGAAGGCAGTGTGGGTAGTGGGGAAGGCAGTGTGGGTGGTGGGGAAGGCAGTGTTGGTAGTGGGGAAGGCAGTGTGGGTAGTGGGGAAGGCAGTGTTGGTAGTGGGGAAGGCAGTGTGGGTGGTGGAGAAGGTAGTGTGGGTAGTGGGGAAGGCAGTGTTGGTAGTGGGGAAGGCAGTGTTGGTAGTGGGGAAGGCAGTGTGGGTGGTGGAGGAGGCAGTGTGGGTAGTGGGGAAGGCAGTGTGGGTGGTGGAGAAGGCAGTGTGGGTAGTGGGGAAGGTAGTGTGGGTAGTGGGGAAAGCAGTGTAGGTAGTGGGGAAGGCAGTGCTGGTAGTGGGGAAGGCAGTATGCATAGTGGGGAAGGGGTGGGGAAGGCAGTGTGGGTGGTGGAGAAGGCAGTGTGGGTAGTGGGGAAGGTAGTGTGGGTAGTGGGGAAAGCAGTGTGAGTGGTGGAGAAGGCAGTGTGGGTAGTGGGGAAGGCAGTGTGGGTAGTGGGGAAGGCAGTGTTGGTAGTGTGGAAGGCAGGTGGTGGTGGAGAAGGCAGTGGTGGAGAAGGCAGTGTGGGTAGTGGGGAAGGAGTGTGGGTAGAAAGCAGTGTTGGTAGTGGGGAAGGCAGTGTGAGTGTTGGGAAGGCAGTGTGGGTGGTGGGGAAGGCAGTGCGAGTGGTGGGGAAGGCAGTGTGTTGGTAGTGTGGGGAAGGCAGTGTGGGTAGTGGGGAAGGCAGTGGTGGAGAAGGTAGTGTGGGTTGTGGGGATGGTAGTGTTGGTAGTGGGGAAGGCAGTGTGGGTAGGTGTGTGGGTAGTGGGGAAGGCAGTAGTGGGGAAGGCAGTGTTGGTAGTGGGGAAGGCAGTGGTGTGGGTAAGAAGGCAGTGTGGGTGGTGGGGAAGGCAGTGTGGGTGGTGGGGAAGGCAGTGTGGGTAGTGGGGAAGGCAGTGTGGGTGGTGGTGGGAAAGTAGTGGGGAAGGCAGTGTGGGTGGTGGGGAAGGCAGTGTGGGTAGTGGGGAAGGCAGTGTGGGTGGTGGGGAAGGCAGTGTGGGTAGTGTGGGTGGTGGGGAAGGCAGTGTGGGTAGTGGGGAAGGCAGTGTGGGTAGTGGGGAAGGCAGTGTGGGGAAGGTAGTGTGGGTGGTGGAAGGCAGTGTGGGTAGTGGGGAAGGCAGTGTGGGTGGTGGGGAAGGCAGTGTGGGTAGTGGGGAAGGCAGTGGGGAAGGCAGTGTGGGTAGTGGGGAAGGCAGTGTGGGTGGTAGGGAAGGCAGTGTGAGTGGTGGGGAAGGCAGTGTGGGTGGTGGGGAAGGCAGTGTGGTGGTAGGGAAGGCAGTGTGAGTGGTGGGGAAGGCAGTGTGGGTGGTGGGGAAGGCAGTGTGAGTGGTGGGGAAGGCAGTGTGGGTGGTAGGGAAGGCAGTGTGAGTGGTGGGGAAGGCAGTGTGAGTGGTGGGGAAGGCAGTGTGAGTGGTGGGGAAGGCAGTGGTGGGGAAGGCAGTGTGGGTAGTGGGGAAGGCAGTGGTGGGTGGTGGGGAAGGCAGTGTGGGTAGTGGGGAAGGCAGTGTGGGTAGTGGGGAAGGCAGTGGCAGTGTGGTGGGGAAGGCAGTGTGGGTAGTGGGGAAGGCAGTGTGGGTGGTGGGGAAGGCAGTGTGGGTGGTGGGGAAGGCAGTAGTGGGGAAGGCAGTGGGTAGTGGGGAAGGCAGTGTGGGTAGTGGGGAAGGCAGTGGTGGGTAGTGGGGAAGGCAGTGGGGAAGGCAGTGTGGGTAGTGGGGAAGGCAGTGTGGGTGGTGGGGAAGGCAGTGTGGGTAGTGGGGAAGGCAGTGTGGGTAGTGGGGAAGGCAGTGTGGGTGGTGGGGAAGCAGTGTGGGTAGTGGGGAAGGCAGTGTGGGTGGTGGGGAAGGCAGTGTGGGTAGTGGGGAAGGCAGTGTGGGTAGTGGGGAAGGCAGTGTGGGTGGTGGGGAAGGCAGTGGTGGGTGGTGGGGAAGGCAGTGTGGGTGGTGGGGAAGGCAGTGTGGGTGGTGGGGAAGGCAGTGTGGGTGGTGGGGAAGGCAGTGTGGGGAAGGGTGGTGGGGAAGGCAGTGTGGGTGGTGGGGAAGGCAGTGTGGGTGGTGGGGAAGGCAGTGTGGGTAGTGGGGAAGGCAGTGTGGGTGGTGGGGAAGGCAGTGTGGGTGGTGGGGAAGGCAGTGTGGGTGGTGGGGAAGGCAGTGTGGGTGGTGGGGAAGGGAGTGTGGGTAGTGGGGAAGGCAGTGTGGTTAGTGGGGAAGGCAGTATGGGTAGTGGGGAAGGCAGTGTTGGTAGCGGGGAAGGCAGTGCGGGTGGTGGGGAAGGCAGAGTGGGTGGTGGGGAAGGCAGTGTGGGTGGTGGAGAAGGCAGTGTGGGTGTTGAAGAAGGCAGTGTAGGTGGTGGAGAAGGCAGTTTGGGTGGTGGGGAAGCCAGTGTTGGTAGTGGGGAAGGCAGTGTGGGTGGTGGAGAAGGCAGTGTGGGTGGTGGAGAAGGCAGTGTGGGTGGTGGAGAAGGCAGTGTAGGTGGTGGAGAAGGCAGTTTGGGTGGTGGGGAAGGCAGTGTTGGTAGTGGGGAAGGCAGTGTGGGTGGTGGAGAAGGCAGTGTGGGTAGTGGGGAAGGCAGTGTTGGTAGGGGGGAAGGCAGTGTTGGTAGTGGGGAAGGCAGTGTGGGTAGTGGGGAAGGCAGTGTGGGTGGTGGAGAAGGCAGTGTGGGTAGTGGGGAAGGCAGTGTTGGTAGTGGGGAAGGCAGTGCTGGTGGTGGGGAAGGCAGTGCGGGTGGTGTGGAAGGCAGTGCAGGTGGTGGAGAAGGCCGCGCGGGTGGTGGGGAAGGCAGTGCGGGTGGTGGGGAAGGCAGTGTGGGTAGTGGTGAAGGCTGTGTGGGTGGTGGGGAAGGCAGTGTGGGTGGTGGGGAAGGCAGTATGGGTAGTGGGGAAGGCAGTGTTGGTAGCGGGGAAGGCAGTGTGGATGGTTGAGAAGGCAGTGTGGGTGGTGGGGAAGGCAGTGTGGGTGGTAGGGAAGGCAGTGTGAGTGGTGGGGAAGGCAGTGTGGGTGGTGGGGAAGGCAGTGTGAGTGGTGGGGAAGGCAGTGTGGGTGGTGGGGAAGGCAGTGTGGGTGGTGGGGAAGGCAGTGTGAGTGGTGGGGAAGGCAGTGTGGGTGGTGGGGAAGGCAGTGTTGGTAGTGGGGAAGGCAGTGTGGGTAGTTGGGAAGGCAGTGTTGGTAGTGGAGAAGGCAGTGTTGGTAGTGGAGAAGGCAGTGTGGGTAGTGGAGAAGGCAGTGTTGGTAGTGGGGAAGGCAGTGTGGTTAGTGGGGAAGGCAGTATGGGTAGTGGGGAAGGCAGTGTTGGTAGCGGGGAAGGCAGTGCGGGTGGTGGGGAAGGCAGAGTGGGTGGTGGGGAAGGCAGTGTGGGTGGTGGAGAAGGCAGTGTGGGTGTTGAAGAAGGCAGTGTAGGTGGTGGAGAAGGCAGTGTTGGGTGGTGGGGAAGGCAGTGTGGGTGGTGGGGAAGGCAGTGTGGGTGGTGGGGAAGGCAGTGCGTGTGGGGGGGAAGGCATTGTGGGGGGTGGGGAAGGCAGTGCTGGTGGTGGGGAAGGCAGTGCAAGTGGTGGGGAAGGCAGTGCGGGTGGTGGGGAAGGCAGTGTTGGTTGTGGAGAAGGCAGTTTTGGTAGTGGGGAAGGCAGTGTGGGTAGTGGAGAAGGCAGTGTTGGTAGTGGGGAAGGCAGTGTGGGTAGTGGGAAAGGCAGTATGGGTACTGGGGAAGGCAGTGTTGGTAGTGGGGAAGGCAGTGCGGGTGGTGGGGAAGGCAGTGTGGGTGGTGGGGAAGGCAGTGTGGGTGGTGGAGAAGGCAGTGTGGGTGGTGGAGAAGGCAGTGTAGGTGGTGGAGAAGGCAGTTTGGGTGGTGGGGAAGGCAGTGTTGGTGGTGGAGAAGGCAGTGTGGGTCGTGGGGAAGGCAGTGTGGGTGGTGGAGAAGGCAGTGTGGGTGGTGGGGAAGGCAGTGTGCAGGTAGTGGGGAAGGCAGTGTGGGTGGTGGGGAAGGCAGTGTGGGTGGTGGGGAAGGCAGTGTGGGTGGTGGGGAAGGCAGTGTGGGTGGTGGGGAAGGCAGTGTGGGTGGTGGGGAAGGCAGTGTGGGTGGTGGGGAAGGCAGTGTGGGTAGCGGGGAAGGCAGTGCGGGTGGTGGGGAAGGCAGAGTGGGTGGTGGGGAAGGCAGTGTGGGTGGTGGAGAAGGCAGTGTGGGTGTTGGGGAAGGCAGTGTGGGTGGTGGGGAAGGCAGTGTGGGTGGTGGGGAAGGCAGTGTGGGTGGTGGGGAAGGCAGTGTGAGTGGTGGGGAAGGCAGTGTGGGTGGTGGGGAAGGCAGTGCGGGTGGTGGGGAAGGCAGTGTGGGTGGTGGGGAAGGCAGTGTGGGTGGTGGGGAAGGCAGTGTGGGTAGTGGGGAAGGCAGTGTGGGTGGTGGGGAAGGCAGTGCGAGTGGTGGGGAAGGCATTGAGGGTGGTGGGGAAGGCAGTGTGGGTGGTGGGGAAGGCAGTGCAGGTGGTGGGGAAGGCAGTGTGAGTGTTGGGAAGGCAGTGTGGGTGGTGGGGAAGGCAGTGCGAGTGGTGGGGAAGGCATTGAGGGTGGTGGGGAAGGCAGTGCAGGTGGTGGGGAAGGCAGTGCAAGTGGTGGGGAAGGCAGTGCGGGTGGTGGGGAAGGCAGTGCGGGTGGTGGGGAAGGCAGGTGGTGGGGAAGGCAGGTAGTGGGGAAGGCAGGTGGTGGGAAAGGCAGGTGGTGGGAAAGGCAGGTGGTGGGAAAGGCAGGTGGTGGGAAAGGCAGGTGGTGGGAAAGGCAGGTGATGGGGATGGCTGAAGGCAGGTGGTAGTGGGGAAGGCAGTGTGGGTGGTGGGGAAGGCAGTGTGCAGTGTGGGTGGGGAAGGCAGTGTGGGTAGTGGGGAAGGCAGTGTGGGTAGTGGGGAAGGCAGTGTGGGTGCAGTGGGGAAGTGGGGAAGGCAGTGTGGGTGGTGGGGAAGGCAGTGTGGGTAGTGGGGAAGGCAGTGTGGGTGGTGGGGAAGGCAGTGTGGGTGGTGGGGAAGGCAGTGTGGGTGGTGGGGAAGGCAGTGTGGGTAGTGGGGAAGGCGGCATGGGCGGTGGGGAAGGCGGCATGGGCGGTGGGGAAGGCGGCATGGGCGGTGGGGAAGGCAGTGTGGGCGGTGGGGAAGGCAGTGTGGGCAGTGGGGAAGGCAGTGTGGGTGGTGGGGAAGGCGGCATGGGCGGTGGGGAAGGCAGTGTGGGCGGTGGGGAAGGCAGTGTGGGGGGGGGGGAAGGCAGTGTGGGTGGTGGGGAAGGCAGTGTGGGTGGTGGGGAAGGCAGTGTGGGTGGTGGGGAAGGCAGTGTGTGTGGTGGGGAAGGCAGTGTGGTTGGTGGGGAAGGCAGTGTGGGTGGTGGGGAAGGCAGTGTGGGTGGTGGGGAAGGCAGTGTGGGTGGTGGGGAAGGCAGTGTGGGTGGTGGGGAAGGCAGTGTGGGTGGTGGGGAAGGCAGTGTGGGTGGTGGGGAAGGCAGTGTGGGTGGTGGGGAAGGCAGTGTGGGTGGTGGGGAAGGCAGTGTGGGTGGTGGGGAAGGCAGTGTGGGTAGTGGGGAAGGCAGTGTGGGTGGTGGAGCAGGCAGTGTGGGTAGTGGGGAAGGCAGTGTGGGTGGTGGAGAAGGCAGTGTGGGTAGTGGGGAAGGTAGTGTGGGTAGTGGGGAATGCAGTGTAGGTAGTGGGTAAGGCAGTGCTGGTAGTGGGGAAGGCAGTATGGGTGGAGGAGAAGGCAGTGTTGGTAGTGGGGAAGGCAGTGTGGGTAGTGGGGAAGGCAGTGTGGGTGGTGGGGAAGGCAGTGTTGGTAGTGGGGATGGCAGTGTGGGTAGTAAGGAAGGCAGTGTGGGTAGTGGGTAAGGCAGTGTGGGTGGTGGGGAAGGCAGTGTGGGTGGTGGGGAAGGCAGTGTGGGTAGTGGGGAAGGCAGTGTGGGTAGTGGGGAAGGCAGTGTGGGTGGTGGGGAAGGCAGTGTGGGTGGGGTGGGGAAGGCAGTGTGGGTGGTGGGGAAGGCAGTGTGGGTGGTGGGGAAGGCAGTGTGGGTGGTGGGAAGGCAGTGTGGGTAGTGGGGAAGGCAGTGTGGGTAGTGGGGAAGGCAGTGTGGGTGGTGGGGAAGGCAGTGTGTGTGGTGGGGAAGGCAGTGTGGGTGCAGTGGGGAAGGCAGTGTGGGTGGTGGGGAAGGCAGTGTGGGTGGTGGGGAAGGCAGTGTGGGTGGTGGGGAAGGCAGTGTGGTGGGGAAGGCAGTGTGGTGGTGGGAAGGCAGTGTGGGTAGTGGGGAAGGCAGTGGGTGCAGTGTGGTGGGGAAGGCAGTGTGGGTGTAGTGGGGAAGGCAGTGTGTGGTGGGAAGGCAGTGTGGGTGGTGGGGAAGGCAGTGTGGGCAGTGTGGGTAGTGGGGAAGGCAGTGTGGGTGGTGGGGAAGGCAGTGTGGGTGGTGGGGAAGGCAGTGTGGGTAGTGGGGAAGGCAGTGTGGGTGGTGGGGAAGGCAGTGTGTGTGGTGGGGAAGGCAGTGTGGGTGGTGGGGAAGGCAGTGTGGGGAAGGGTGGTGGGGAAGGCAGTGTGGGTGGTGGGGAAGGCAGTGTGGGTAGTGGGGAAGGCAGTGTGGGTGGTGGGGAAGGCAGTGTGGGTGGTGGGGAAGGCAGTGTGGGTAGTGGGGAAGGCAGTGTGGGTAGTGGGGAAGGCAGTGTGGGTGGTGGGGAAGGCAGTGTGGGTGGTGGGGAAGGCAGTGTGGGTAGTGGGGAAGGCAGTGTGGGTAGTGGGGAAGGCAGTGTGGGTGGTGGGGAAGGCAGTGTGGGTGGTGGGGAAGGCAGTGTGGGTTGTGGGGAAGGCAGTGTGGGTGGTGGGGAAGGCAGTGTGGGTGGTGGGGAAGGCAGTGCGCGTGGTGGGGAAGGCATTGAGGGTGGTGGGGAAGGCAGTGCAGGTGGTGGGGAAGGCAGTGCAGGTGGTGGGGAAGGCAGTGCAAGTGGTGGGGAAGGCAGTGCGGGTGGTGGGGAAGGCAGTGCGGGTGGTGTGGAAGGCAGTGCAGGTGGTGGAGAAGGCAGCGCGGGTGGTGGGGAAGGCAGTGTGGGTAGTGGGGAAGGCAGCGTGGGTGGTGGGGAAGGCAGTGTGGGTAGTGGAGAAGGCAGTGTGGGTGTTGGGGAAGGCAGTGTGGGTAGTGGGGAAGGCAGTGTGGGTGATGGGGAAGGCAGTGTGGGTAGTGGAGAAGGCAGTGTGGGTGGTGGGGAAGGCAGTGTGGGTAGTGGGGAAGGCAGTGTGGGTGGTGGGGGTGGTGGGGAAGACAGTGTGGGTGGTGGGGAAGACAGTGTGGGTGGTGGGGAAGACAGTGTGGGTGGTGAGGAAGACAGTGTGGGTGGTGGGGAAGACAGTGTGGGTGGTGGGGAAGACAGTGTGGGTGGTGGGGAAGAGGGTGTGGGTGGTGAGGAAGACATTGTGGGTGGTGGGGAAGACAGTGTGGGTGCTGGGGAAGACAGTGTGGGTGGTGAGGAAGACAGTGTGGGTGGTGGGGAAGACAGTGTGGGTGGTGGGGAAGACAGTGTGGGTGGTGAGGAAGACAGTGTGGGTGGTGGGGAAGACAGTGTGGGTGGTGGGGAAGATGGAGAGGGTGGTTGGGAAGACAGTGTGGGTGGTGGGGAAGACAGTGTGGGTGGTGGGGAAGACAGTGTTGGTGGTGGGGAAGACAGTGTGGGTGATGGGGAAGACAGTGTGGGTGGTGGGGAAGACAGTGTGGGTGGTGGGGAAGGTAGCGTGGATGGTGGGGAAGACTGGGTGGGTTACAGTGATCCTTCGATAATCGTTGGGCTCGATAGTCGTCCTTTTCGGAAATTGTCGCGTTATTTTCGTCCAAATATTGGCTCGCAAATGGTCGGTTGACTCGCTAATCGTTGTTTGTCCTGGCTCTGAGCCGCCTCGGCCTCCCTTCCCAGCCAGTGTGCCATTGTTTACCAGTGAGCGACGGTCCCCTCACTTGTTCATACGAAATATTTCATAATATTCCATTCATTTTAGTGCTTGCAAGTGCTAAATAAGCTACCATGGCTCCAAAGAAAGCTCCTAGTGCCAAGCCTTTGGTAAAGAAGGTGAGAAATACGATTGAATTTAAGAAAAACATCATTGAACAATATGAAAGTGGCGTACGTGTGGCCGAACTGGCCAGGATGTATAACAAACCCCATACAACCATATCTTCCATCGTGGCAAAGAAAAAGGAAATCAAGGAAGCTGTTGTTGCTTGGAGAAAATTGTGGCCAGATTGTGTCCACAAGAGGGATTTTGAAGGGTTTGTGGCTGACCCTGATGAGCCTATGTCAGTTGTGAAATCTATTGTGGCATTGGGGAGTTCCATGGGGTTGGATGTGAGTTTGGAGGATGTGGAAGAGTTGGTGGAGGACCACAACGAAGAGCTAACCACTGAGGAGCTGCAAGAGCTTCAGCAGGAACAGCAACAGATCGCAGCTCAGAATCTTGCTGCAGAGGAGGAGGAAGAGAGATGGAAGAAGGTGCCTTCTTCAGAAATTAAGGAGATTTTTGAAATGTGGGGTAGGATGGAAAGATTTATGGAGAAACATCACCCTGAGAAGGATGTTGCAAGCCATATCGGCAACTTGTACAGTGACAGAGTCTTGGCCCATTTTAGGGAAGTTTTAAAGAGACGCCAGAAACAGAGCTCTCTGGACACTTTTTTTGCGAGACAGGACTCCAGTGACTCTCAAGCTGGTCCTAGTGGCATTAAGAAACAGAGAAGAGAAGTATGTAACCCCAGAAAAGGACTTGGTACCTGAGGTGTTGATGGAAGGGGATTCCCCTTCCAAACAGTAACTAATCCAATCTCTCTCCTCCTCCAGTCTTCCATACACTAAGAAGAATCGCCAATAAAGGTAAGTGTTATGCTGTTAATGTTTCATTCATCATGTCCCATTGTATTGTTTATGTACTACATCTATATTTCATGTAAAAAAATTTTTTGTTTTAATACTTCTGGGTGTCAGGAACGGATTAATTGTATTTACATTATTTCTTATGGGGAAAATTGATTCGAAAATCGTCTATTTCGATAATCGTCGCACTTCCAGGAACGGATTAACGACGATAAACGAGGGACCACTGTAGTACACGAAACCCCAATCAACCATCGCTACTATTGTGGCCAAGAAAACGGCAATCAAGGAAGCTGTTCTTGCCAAAGGTGCAACTTTGTTTTCGAAACAGAGATCGCAAGTGATAGAAGATGTTAGCAGGAGATAGCATCTCTCAAGCGATCATATGTGAAAAGGCTAGGAAGCTGCATGATGATTTAATTAGAAAAATGCCTGCAACTAGTGGTGAGGTGAGTGAATTTAAGGCCAGCAAAGGTTGGTTTGAGAGATTTAAGAATCGTAGTGGCATAGTGTGATAAGGCATGGTGAGGCTGCCAGTTTGGACCACAAAGCGACTAAAAAATATGTGCAGGAATTCAAGGAGTACATAGACAGTGAAGGACTGAAACCTGAACAAGTGTTTAATTGAGACGAAACAGGCCTGTTTGGGAAGAAAATGCCAAGCAGGACCTACATTACTCAGGAAGAAAAGGCACTCCCAGAAGCCTATGAAAGACAGGCTTACTCTGTTGATGTGTGCTAATGCTAGTGGTGGTTGCAAAGTGAAGCCTTTATTGGTGTATCACTCTGAAACTCCCAGTGAGTTCAGGAAAAACAATGTCCTCAAGGCTAATTTGTGTGTGCTGTGGAGGGCAAACAGTAAGGCATGGGTCACTAGGGACTTTTTCTATGACTGGTTACACCATGCATTTGCCCCCACTGTGAAAAATTACCTCCTGGAAAATAAATTGGACCTTAAGTGCCTCCTGGTATTAGACAATGCTCCTGGTCATCCTTCAGACATGGCAGAGCGGCTTTCTGGGGAAATGAGCTTCATTAAGGTCAAGTTTTTACCTCCTAATACCACTCTTCTCCTGCAGCCCATTGACCAGCAGGTCATTTCAAACTTCAAAAAACTCTACACAAAAGCTATGTTTGAAAGGTGCTTTGTAGTGACCTCAGAAACTCAATTGACTCTAAGAGAGTTTTGGAGAGATCACTTTAGCATCCTCAATTGTGTAAACATTATAGGTAAGGCTTGGGAGGGAGTGACTAAGAGGATCTTGAACTCTGCTTGGAAGAAACTGTGGCCAGAATGTGTAGACAAAAGGGATTTCGAAGGGTTTGACGCCAACCCTGAGAATCCTATGCCAGTTGAGGAATCCATTGTGGTATTGGGGAAGTCCTTGGGGTTGGAGGTTAGTGGGGAGGATGTGGAAGAGTTAGTGGAGGAGGACAATGATGAACTAACCACTGATGAGCTGCTAGATCATCTTCAACAGCAAGAGGCCAGACCTGAGGAAACTGCTCCGGAGGAGGGGATAGAGAAATTGAGGAAGTTGCCTACTTCAAAGATTAAGGAAATGTGTGCTATGTGGCTTAAAGTGCAAACCTTTTTTGATGAAAATCACCCTCACACAGCTATTGCAAGCTGTGCTGGTGACTATTACACTGACAATGTTGTGAAACACTTTAGGAATGTCATAAAGGAACGGGAGGTACAGGCCACTATGGACAGATATGTTGTGCGACAGAGGTCCAGTGACTCTCAAGCTGGTCCTAGTGGCATTAAAAGAAGAAGGGAAGTAACCCCGGAAAAGGACTTGCCACCTCAAGTCCTAATGGAAGGGGATTCCCCTTCTAAACATTAACACCATCCACACTCTCCCCTCCTCCCATCCCATCAATCATCACCAGATCTTCAATAAAGGTAAGTGTCATGTAACTGTGCATGTCTTCTTTAGTTTGTGTGTATTAAAATTAATATTTCATGTGGTAAAAATTTTTTTTTTCATACTTTGGGGTGTCAGGAACGGATTAATTTGATTTCCATTATTTCTTAATGGGAAAATTAATTCGGCTAACGATAATTTCGCCTAACGTTGAGCTCTCAGGAACGGATTAATATCGTTAGGCTAGGGTCCACTGTATATATAAAACATGATATACCTTTAAAACACTTGAAATTTTAGGTACAATTACACGTAAGTCTTCTTTCTTTCAACACACCGGCCGTATCCCACCAAGGCAGGGTGGCCCAAAAAGTAAAACGAAAGTCTATCTTAAATTTAGTAATTTATACGGGAGAAGGGGTTACTAGCCCCTTGCTCCCGGCATTTTAGTCGCCTCTTACAACACGCATGGCTTACGGAGGAAGAATTCTGTTCCACTTCCCCATGGAGATAAGAGGAAATAAACAAGAACAAGAACTAGAAAGAAAATAGAAGAATATCTAGAGGGGTGTGTATATACATGCTTGAACATGTATGTGTAGTGTGACCTAAGTGTAAGTAGAAGTAGCAAGATATACCTGAAATCTTGCATGTTTATGAGACGGACAAAAGACACCAGCAATCCTACCATCATGTAAAACAATAACAGGTTTTCATTGTACACTCACTTGGCAGGACGGTAGTACCTCCCTGGGCGGTTTCTGTTTACCAACCTACTACCTAGGTTTCACATAAGTATAATTATCAAAGTACATATATATAAAACATGATATACCTTTAAAACACTTGAAATTTTGGAGAGTTTCCAGACATAATGGAGAGACAGATGATCGCGGAGCTCACTGAGAATGTAAGCAAACTGGGTGGAGCACAGTTACTGTATTAGAAAGACAGGTGGGGGAAGCTGTATAGTGAGTTTTGGTCATAACTTGAAATGTCCATATTAGCGGAATGCTGTAAAGTGAAACTCCATAAAACGGGGTCCTACTGTATACACTTCTTAGTGTCTGAACATCACTAGATCCAACTAGGCCTACTAGTGCAAAATGAACCCTCTCCACACATTTCTAGATCAACAAACAACAACATATGCAACATAAAACGTAAAAAACTTTATTAGTAATGGAGTAAGAATTAGATAGGCTTTTCTTGATGAGTCAAGGCATGTAACCCAATTTTTCTCACAAGTCTTTCACTCTAGCAGGTGGAAACATTCGACACGTTTCCTTACACCTGTTGTCCTGTTCACCTAGCAGCAAATAGGTACCTGGGTGTTAGTCGACTGGTGTGGGTCGCATCCTGGGGGACAAGATTAAGGACCCCAATGGAAATAAGTTAGACAGTCCTCGATGACGCACTGACTTTCTTGGGTTATCCTGGGTGGCTAACCCTCCGGGGTTAAAAATCCGAACGAAATCTTATCTTATCTTATCTTATCATGACAAACCATGGAACAGGTGGGGTTTAAACCCATGGCAAGTGACTTTTAAAACTCTAGGTCAGTGAGCAAGCTATGAACTCAAACCCCCACCCGTGTGAGTGGTTTGTTTGCCATCATGTTATTGTGATTTCTTGAGTCATGATGACAGCTTTGAGGGGACTTAAGCTAGAGTTTGCCATTCTGGTGGGAGATTCATCTCTAAAACCTTGCATTTGTAGTCATAGCAGGACCCATACTAACTTCCCTATGGTGTATAAAATAATAATAATATATATTATCTTTATTTCTACAAGTACATGTACAAGGTATACAGGCCAAGCTGACATCAATGACAATACTATATAGAAAGCCCCTTGTTATGCTGAGCATTTTGGGCAAATTAGGTCAGTTTTGCCCCAGGATGCAACCCACACCAGTCGACTAACACCCAGGTACCCATTATACTGATGGGAGAACACAGACAGCAGGTGTCTTAAGGAAACACATCCTGATGTTTTCCAGCCATACTGGGGATTCGATCTCCGAACCTCAGCGTGTGAGCTGAGTGTGCTAGCGATCGAGCTACAGGACACCTTATAGAAATATACCTAGTTGAATGAACTCTATTAGAACCAGCTGGCCAAGTGGCTTACACAATGGTTTGTTTTACAGTCATGTTATTATGATTTCACAAGTCACATTATCATGTCTTAATTCCATTTTAGGAACATGACCCTAGCAAAGGGTGATGCCTACTGTTTTGTACATAAAGTAAATACATAAAATAATTAGGTACTGTATTTTATTCATATTCATGGAGAGATAAACACACAGGAGTAATACATCACCTGGGAAGTGGAAGGGGGTGAAGGGTTAAAAAAGACTTAATCAAGGGTAGGGTAGCTCCAAATTATTTTGATCAAGAGCCCATTAACAGCATCAAGGTAATCCTCGATGAAGGAGATTCTCTACTGGAAGAACCCTCATGTTATACCAGACATGATTTATGTGAAAAGCCTTTTTACACACTCTGAATACTGTTATGGCTTTTTGAAAAAAATTTTTTTCTACACTCTGAGCACTGATATGTTTTTTCTTGTTAATGAATACTCATGTGTTTTACTAGATGTGATTTTCGTGAAAACTCTTTCAGACACTCTGAACACTGATATGGTTTTTCCTGTGTATGAAGTCTTAAGTGCAGTATAAGTGAAGATCTATGTGAAAAGTCTTTTAAGCATTCTGAACATTGATATGGTTTTTCTTTTGTATGAACTCTCATGTGTTGCATTAGAATTGATTTTCTTGAAAAATCTCTTAGGCATTCAGAACACTGATATGGTTTTTCTTGTGTATGAGCTCTCCTGTGTCGTATTAGTGAAGATTTATCTGAAAACTCTTTTAGACATTCTAAACATTGATATGGTTTTTCTCTTGTATGAACTCTAATGTGTTGTGTTAGAGTTGCTTTATGTGAAAAGCATTTTAAGCACTCTGAACAGTGATAGGGTCTTTCTTGTGTATGCACTCTCATGTGTCTCTTTAAAGCTGACTTCTGTGAAAACTTTGTTAGACACAATGAACACTGGTAAGGTTTTTCTTGAGTATGAACTCTCATGTGCCTTATTAAATTTGATTTATTCATAAAGTCTTTTAGACACTCTGAACATTTATAGTTTCTTTTGTGTGAATGAACTTTCATGTGTGTCATGTGACCAGATTTATTTTTAAAGGTTTTTAGACACACTGAGCACAGATATGGTTCTTTTTGAGTATGAACTCTCATGTGTTTTATTAAATAAGATTTAAGTGAAAAGTCTTTTAGACACTCTGAACACTGATGCGATTTTTCTTGTGTGTGAGCTTTCATGTGTAATGAAAGACTTGATTTATTTTCAAAGCATTTTAGACAAGTTGGACACTGATACTGTCTTTCTTGTGTATGAATTTTCATGTGTTTTACTAGACCTGATTTACTTTTAAAACTTTTTTGACACTCTGAACACTTACATGGTTTTTCTTGTGTATGAACACTTTTGTGTTGCATCAGATGTGATTTTTGTGAAAAACATTTTAGACATTCAGAACACTGATATGGTTTTTCGTGTGTATGAACTCTAATGTGTTTTACCAGATCTGATTTACCTTGAAAAACTTTTGGACATTCTGAACACTGAAATATTTTTTTTCCTGAAGGAACTCTCGTTTGTTGCATCATGTTAAGTCATTTACTCTCTGCATCATGTTAATCACTTGGACAGTCATTTACTCTCATGTGTTGCATCATGTTTCACTTGGCCAGTCACTCTCTGCATCATGTTAATCACTTGGACAGTCATTTACTCTCATGTGTTGCATCATGTTAATCACCTGGACAGTCATTTACTCTCATGTGTTGCATCATGTTAATCACCTGGACAGTCATTTACTCTCATGTGTTGCATCATGTTAATGGTAAGACACATATGCAACAGTTAGGTATCTTTATTTCGAAACGCTTCGCCTACACAGTAGGCTTCTTCAGTCAAGTACAGAAAAGTTGATAGAAGCAGAAGATACTTGAAGACGATGTAATCAGTCCATCACCCTTAAAGTTTTGAGGTGGTCAGTCCCTCAGTCTGGAGAAGAGTATTGTTCCATAGTCTGAAACAATATGGAGTTGAAGTGACAGGATGGAGCCTTATATAGCGCCAGGAGGTGAGACATAGGTCACTAGTAGAACGCAGATGTTGGGAGGTCAGGTCCCTCTCAAATACAGCCGTTCTCACTAGTAGAGGTTGTCAAAGTTGATTTCAGGTCTGTACCAAGATACACTTGTGTTGCAGTGTCTGACAGATTGAACATTAAAATGGTATAAAATACCGACAGGTTGTTAGGTAAGACACATATGCAACAGTTAGGCATCTTTATTTCGAAACGTTTCGCCTACACAGTAGGCTTCTTCAGTCAAGTACAGAAAAGTTGATAGAAGCAGAAGAGACTTGAAGACGATGTAATCAGTCCATCACCCTTAAAGTTTTGAGGTGGTCAGTCCCTCAGTCTGGAGGAGAGTATTTTTCCATTGTCTGGAATAATATGGAGTTGAAGTGACAGGATGGAGCCTTATATAGCGCCAGCAGGTGAGACGTAGGTCACTAGTAGAACGCAGATGTTGGGAGGTCAGGTCCCTCGTCTTCAAGTCTCTTATGCTTCTATCAACTTTTCTGTATTCGATTGAAGAAGCCTACTGTGTAGGCGAAACGTTTCGAAATAAAGATACCTAACTGTTGCATATGTGTCTTACCTAACAACCTGTCGGTATTTTATACCATTTTAATGTTCAATCATGTTAATCACCTGGACAGTCATTCACACATGGAATACTAATTTTTCTGTGAACTCGTTATTTACATGAATTCTGGATTTTTTAATTAAAGAATGTTTATGAGAAACAACATTAAGACACACTGACAATATATGTCTATCATTATTATCGCTTCAACGTGGAAATGTCTATGTTCAGGAATTATTTTAAAATTCGTGAAAAAAATATAATTTATTAAATAAATGAAGTATTATATTCAAACATTCATTAAGTATGAGAGAATAAAGCTTTTTTTTTTTTTGGAATAAGCATTCACACACATAATGCAAGTTGAAGTTATATTTTGTAAGGAAAATGTTGTGGTACATGTTTATAAACAATTCACTGAAATGTTTATTTGGAGAATTTGTTATCTAGTCTAGAAGTGTATTGATACTCTGGTACACCATGAAGCACACTCTGGTACACCATGAAGCACACTCAGGTACACCGTGAAGCACACTCTGGTACACCATGAAGCACACTCAGGTACACCATGAAGCACACTCAGGTACACCATGAAGCACACTCTGGTACACCATGAAGCACACTCTGGTACACCATGAAGCACAGTCAGGTACACCAGCACACTCAGGTACACCATGAAGCACACTCAGGTACACCATGAAGCACACTCAGGTACACCATGAAGCACACTCTGGTACACCATGAAGCACACTCAGGTACACCATGAAGCACACTCAGGTACACCATGAAGCACACTCAGGTACACCGTGAAGCACACTCTGGTACACCATGAAGCACACTCTGGTACACCATGAAGCACACTCAGGTACACCATGAAGCACACTCTGGTACACCATGAAGCACACTCAGGTACACCATGAAGCACACTCAGGTACACCATGAAGCACACTCAGGTACACCATGAAGCACACTCAGATACACCATGAAGCACACTCAGGTACACCATGAAGCACACTCAGATACACCATGAAGCACACTCAGGTACACCATGAAGCACACTCTGGTACACCATGAAGCACACTCAGGTACACCATGAAGCACACTCAGGTACACCATGAAGCACACTCAGGTACACCATGAAGCACACTCAGGTACACCATGAAGCACACTCTGGTACACCATGAAGCACACTCAGATACACCATGAAGCACACTCAGGTACACCATGAAGCACACTCAGGTACACCATGAAGCACACTCAGGTACACCATGAAGCACACTCAGGTACACCATGAAGCACACTCAGGTACACCATGAAGCACACTCAGGTACACCATGAAGCACACTCAGGTACACCATGAAGCACACTCAGGTACACCATGAAGCACACTCAGGTACACCATGAAGCACACTCTTAATCTTGGGATTGACTTCAATTTTCTGATGTGGATCACACAGGTGCTTCAAGTTACCTTTATCTTACTTAATTGGTTTGATGATGTTTTAACTTATGTGTACAAATAAAGTCATTAAAATTTTGTTTTTCAAAGAATATTGTTCTTTACTGTAATTAACACCAACACAAAAGATTAATTAATATGAATGTATATAGCATCAACAGCATACAATACTAACTGAACACAGCACCAATATGAGTACAGTGGACCCCCGCATAACGATTACCTCCGAATGCGACCAATTATGTAAGTGTATTTATATAAGTGTGTTTGTACGTGTATGTTTGGGGGTCTGAAATGGACTAATCTACTTCACAATATTCCTTATGGGAACAAATTCGGTCAGTACTTTCACCTGAACATACTTATGGAGTGAAAAAATATCGTTAACCGGGGGTCCACTGTATATACATTTAAAAGTAGAATTTTATAGAAGCAGGCAATGTACAGTAAGAAAATAATGCTAAAAGCAAAATTGAAATATATTCTGAATATATTAATAAAAATGGTCTATGTCATCAATAAGTTGATGACAGCATCTACCTGATTGTAGGGTGGAAGGTCTTAGTTTAATATGTTTATTATCCACACCATACCCATCCTGTGGGCAGTGGTCACACCATACCCATCCTGTGGTCAGTGGTCACACCATACCCATCCTGTGGGCAGTGGTCACACCATACCCATCCTGTGGTCAGTGGTCACACCATACCCATCCTGTGGTCAGTGGTCACACCATACCCATCCTGTGGTCAGTGGTCACACCATACCCATCCTATGGTCAGTGGTCACACCATACCCATCCTGTGGTCAGTGGTCACACCATACCCATCCTGTGGGCAGTGGTCACACCATACCCATCCTGTGGTCAGTGGTCACACCATACCCATCCTGTGGGCAGTGGTCACACCATGCCCATCCTGTGGTCAGTGGTCACACCATACCCATCCTGTGGTCAGTGGTCACACCATACCCATCCTGTGGTCAGTGGTCACACCATACCCATCCTGTGGTCAGTGGTCACACCATACCCATCCTGTGGGCAGTGGTCACACCATACCCATCCTGTGGTCAGTGGTCACACCATACCCATCCTGTGGTCAGTGGTCACACCATACCCATCCTGTGGTCAGTGGTCACACCATACCTATCCTGTAGGCAGTGGTCACACCATACCCATCCTGTGGTCAGTGGTCACACCATACCCATCCTGTGGTCAGATGACAGCAAGGAAATGAGTGAGCTACTCAAGTCCCAATATGACTCAGTTTTTAGCAAGCCGCTAACCAGACTGAGAGTCGAAGATCAAAATGAATTTTTTATGAGAGAGCCACAAAATTTGATTAACACAAGCCTATCCGATGTTATCCTGACGCCAAATGACTTCGAACAGGCGATAAATGACATGCCCATGCACTCTGCCCCAGGGCCAGACTCGTGGAACTCTGTGTTCATCAAGAACTGCAAGAAGCCCCTATCACGAGCTTTTACCATCCTATGGAGAGGGAGCATGGACACGGGGGTCGTCCCACAGTTACTAAAAACAACAGACATAGCCCCACCCCACAAAGGGGGCAGTAAAGCAACAGCAAAGAACTACAGACCAATAGCACTAACATCCCATATCATAAAAATCTTTGAAAGGGTCCTAAGAAGCAAGATCACCACGCATCTAGAAACCCATCAGTTACACAACCCAGGGCAACATGGGTTTAGAACAGGTCGCTCCTGTCTGTCTCAACTATTGGACCACTACGACAAGGTCCTAAATGCACTAGAAGACAAAAAGAATGCAGATGTAATATATACAGACTTTGCAAAAGCCTTCGACAAGTGTGACCATGGCGTAATAGCGCACAAAATGCGTGCTAAAGGAATAACAGGAAAAGTCGGTCGATGGATCTATAATTTCCTCACTAACAGAACACAGAGAGTAGCCGTCAACAGAGTAAAGTCCGAGGCAGCTACGGTGAAAAGCTCTGTTCCACAAGGCACAGTACTCGCTCCCATCTTGTTCCTCATCCTTATATCCGACATAGACAAGGATGTCAGCCACAGCACCGTGTCTTCCTTTGCAGATGACACCCGAATCTGCATGACAGTGTCTTCCATTGCAGACACTGCAAAGCTCCAGGCAGACATCAACCAAATCTTTCAGTGGGCTGCAGAAAACAATATGAAGTTCAACGATGAGAAATTTCAATTACTCAGATATGGTAAACATGAGGAAATTAAATCTTCATCAGAGTACAAAACAAATTCTGGCCACAAAATAGAGCGAAACACCAACGTCAAAGACCTGGGAGTGATCATGTCGGAGGATCTCACCTTCAAGGACCATAACATTGTATCAATCGCATCTGCTAGAAAAATGACAGGATGGATAATGAGAACCTTCAAAACTAGGGAGGCCAAGCCCATGATGACACTCTTCAGGTCACTTGTTCTATCTAGGCTGGAATATTGCTGCACACTAACAGCACCTTTCAAGGCAGGTGAAATTGCCGACCTAGAAAATGTACAGAGAACTTTCACGGCACGCATAACGGAGATAAAACACCTCAATTATTGGGAGCGCTTGAGGTTCCTAAACCTGTATTCCCTGGAACGCAGGAGGGAGAGATACATGATTATATACACCTGGAAAATCCTAGAGGGACTAGTACCGAACTTGCACACGAAAATCACTCATTACGAAAGCAAAAGACTTGGCAGAGGATGCACTATCCCCCCAATGAAAAGCAGGGGTGTCACTAGCACGTTAAGAGACCATACAATAAGTGTCATGGGCCCGAGACTGTTCAACTGCCT
>NW_027199228.1:0-30000 GCF_038502225.1 Cherax quadricarinatus
AGGTGGTCAGTCCCTCAGCCTGGAGAAGAGTTCAGCACCATGGTCTGGAACAAGGTGGTCAGTCCCTCAGCCTGGAGAAGAGTTCAGCACCATGGTCTGGAACAAGGTGGTCAGTCCCTCAGCCTGGAGAAGAGTTCAGCACCATGGTCTGGAACAAGGTGGTCAGTCCCTCAGCCTGGAGAAGAGTTCAGCACCATGGTCTGGAACAAGGTGGTCAGTCCCTCAGCCTGGAGAAGAGTTCAGCACCATGGTCTGGAACAAGGTGGTCAGTCCCTCAGCCTGGAGAAGAGTTCAGCACCATGGTCTGGAACAAGGTGGTCAGTCCCTCAGCCTGGAGAAGAGTTCAGCACCATGGTCTGGAACAAGGTGGTCAGTCCCTCAGCCTGGAGAAGAGTTCAGCACCATGGTCTGGAACAAGGTGGTCAGTCCCTCAGCCTGGAGAAGAGTTCAGCACCATGGTCTGGAACAAGGTGGTCAGTCCCTCAGCCTGGAGAAGAGTTCAGCACCATGGTCTGGAACAAGGTGGTCAGTCCCTCAGCCTGGAGAAGAGTTCAGCACCATGGTCTGGAACAAGGTGGTCAGTCCCTCAGCCTGGAGAAGAGTTCAGCACCATGGTCTGGAACAAGGTGGTCAGTCCCTCAGCCTGGAGAAGAGTTCAGCACCATGGTCTGGAACAAGGTGGTCAGTCCCTCAGCCTGGAGAAGAGTTCAGCACCATGGTCTGGAACAAGGTGGTCAGTCCCTCAGCCTGGAGAAGAGTTCAGCACCATGGTCTGGAACAAGGTGGTCAGTCCCTCAGCCTGGAGAAGAGTTCAGCACCATGGTCTGGAACAAGGTGGTCAGTCCCTCAGCCTGGAGAAGAGTTCAGCACCATGGTCTGGAACAAGGTGGTCAGTCCCTCAGCCTGGAGAAGAGTTCAGCACCATGGTCTGGAACAAGGTGGTCAGTCCCTCAGCCTGGAGAAGAGTTCAGCACCATGGTCTGGAACAAGGTGGTCAGTCCCTCAGCCTGGAGAAGAGTTCAGCACCATGGTCTGGAACAAGGTGGTCAGTCCCTCAGCCTGGAGAAGAGTTCAGCACCATGGTCTGGAACAAGGTGGTCAGTCCCTCAGCCTGGAGAAGAGTTCAGCACCATGGTCTGGAACAAGGTGGTCAGTCCCTCAGCCTGGAGAAGAGTTCAGCACCATGGTCTGGAACAAGGTGGTCAGTCCCTCAGCCTGGAGAAGAGTTCAGCACCATGGTCTGGAACAAGGTGGTCAGTCCCTCAGCCTGGAGAAGAGTTCAGCACCATGGTCTGGAACAAGGTGGTCAGTCCCTCAGCCTGGAGAAGAGTTCAGCACCATGGTCTGGAACAAGGTGGTCAGTCCCTCAGCCTGGAGAAGAGTTCAGAACCATGGTCTGGAAGGTGGTCAGTCCCTCAGCCTGGAGAAGAGTTCAGCACCATGGTCTGGAACAAGGTGGTCAGTCCCTCAGCCTGGAGAAGAGTTCAGCACCATGGTCTGGAACAAGGTGGTCAGTCCCTCAGCCTGGAGAAGAGTTCAGCACCATGGTCTGGAACTACCTTATTATTATAGTATAAAGGTTATAATATTTTCTTATTATTCTACAATGAAGATAACATCTTATTATCATACTAAAAAGACTATCTGCTACACCAAGGTCATTAAGACTATCTACAATACGAGGGTCATTACAAGGAATAAGGTAAAATTTACACGTATGTTAGCTAAAAAATAGAAAATCATTCCCCTCCCTTTCTGTAGCTACATTCATCAGACACCTTTTGGCACTCTTCTTGAACTGGTTCACGCTATGACTGGCTTTGACATGTGCGGGTAGTCTGTTCCATTCCTTTATTGCTGTACAATAAAAGGTATTTGAAGCCTGGCCACTGACTGTGGGTACTACAAAGTTGTGCTCTCTCCCCCTAGTACTATGATTGCTTTGGTTCCCAACCTTGACAAAATTGACAGCAAGATATTCTGGACATTGTTTGTGAGCAATTTTATAAACATGATTTAGCTTCAGTTGTTTTACTCTGTCTTCAACATTCAGCATATCCAACTGCTGTAATTCTTCCTGGCCTACATGTTCTCTTGGTCCCAGCCCCAGGATGAATCTTACGATTTTGTTCTGGGTGATTTGCAGTCTATCTTTCAGTTTTTTTGTCAAGGCAGAGTACCAAGAAGAGCAAGCGTAATCCATATGGCATTGTATAAGGGCTAGACATAGGGTCCTGTGAGCCTCAGTAGGTAGACACTGTGCTTGTCTATACAGGAACTTCAGTTTGGCATTCGCTTCCTTTACTACACTGTTCCCTATCAATTCTCCTGACATGCATGGGTCAAAGGGGATTCCCAAATATTTTACTGATGAAACCAAAGTGATGGGCTCCCCATTACATTGAACATTAAAATTATTTACCCTTCTCAGTTTATGTTTCGTGCCAAAGAGAATGGCTTCAGTTTTCCCTAGGTGTAATGATAGTTTGTTGTCTACTAACCATTTGCTGCAGGACTCCAGTTCCAGTGTTAAAACATTAGCAATATCTTGTGGGTCTTTACCTGACACTAACAGAGCACTGTCATCTGCATACAGTAGGAGTTTGCACTTGACACTGATAGGCATATCATTGACATAACATAAGAATAATAAGGGACCCAGAATACTACCTTGGGGAACTCCACATGTTATCGGCAGGGGTTCTGATTCTGTTTTGTTGATTTTGACTATTTGTCTCCTGTTGCTAAGGTAGGACTTAAACCAGTCTACAGAACCTATACCAATAGCTTGAAGTTTATTACATAATATATTGTGGTTGACAGTATCGAAGGCCTTTTGCAGGTCTAAGGTTACCATGCCTATGAGGTTCCCCTTTGACATTTCAGTTCTCAGGTAATCCATCAGATTAATAAGGGAGGTGTCGGTTGAGTAGGATCTTCTAAAGCCCGATTGATAGCTATGGAGAATGTTGTTGTCATTAAGGTACTTAACTACTTGAGAATACACCGCCCTCTCTAGAATTTTAGATATTATACTGAGTATACTAACAGGCCTATAGTTGCTGGAGTTCCTGGGGTTTACCTGGAGAGGGTTTCGGGGGTAAACGCCCCCGCGGCCCGGTCTGAGACCAGGCCTCATGGTGGATCAGGGTCTGATCAACCAGGCTGTTACTGCTGGCCGCACGCAAGCTGACGTACGAACCACAGCCCGGTTGGTCAGGTACTGACTTTAGGTGCCTGTCCAGTGCCTTCTTGAAGACAGCCAGGGGTCTATTGGTAATCCCCCTTATGTATGCTGGGAGGCAATTGAACAGTCTTGGGCCCCGGACACTTATTGTGTTGTCTCTCAGTGTACTCGTGGCGCCCCTGCTTTTCATCGGGGGAATGTTGCATCTCCTGCCGAGTCTTTTGCTTTCATAGGGAGTGATTTTCGTGTGCAGGTTTGGTACCAATCCCTCCAGGACCTTCCAAGTGTATATTATCATGTATCTCTCTCGCCTGCGTTCCAGGGAATACAGATCAAGGACCTTCAACCGTTCCCAGTAGTTTAGGTGCCTTATCGTACTTATGTGTGCCGTGAAAGTTCTTTGTACACTCTCCAGGTCTGCAATGTCGCCAGCCTTGAAGGGGGCCGTTAGTGTACAGCAGTATTCCAGCCTAGAGAGCACAAGCGATTTGAAGAGAATCATCATGGGCTTGGCGTCCCTAGTTTTGAAGGTTCTCATTATCCATCCTATCATTTTCCTAGCAGATGAGGTAGATACATTGTTGTGGTCTTTGAAGGCGAGATCCTCTGACATTATCACTCCCAGGTCCTTCACATTACTTTTCCGCTCTATTGTATGGTTAGAATTTGTGGTATACCCTGACACATTTTTAATTTCTTCAAGTTTCCCATATCTGAGTAGTTGAAATTTCTCCTCGTTGAACTTCATATTGTTTTGAGTGGCCCATTCGAAGATTTGGTTGATGTCCGCTTGGAGTCTCGCGGTGTCTTCGATGGAGGTCACTGCCATGGTAATCCGGGTGTCATCCGCAAAGGAAGACACGGAGCTATGGCTTACATCTCTGTCAGAAATGAGGATGAGGAATAGAATGGGAGCGAGTACTGTGCCTTGTGGAACAGAGCTTTTTACCGTGGCTGCCTGGGACTTTACTCTGTTTACTATTACTCTTTGTGTTCTATTTGTCAGGAAGTTGTAGATCCATCTACCAACTTTTCCTGTTATTCCTTTATCACGCATTTTGTGTGCTATTACACCATGGTCACACTTGTCGAAAGCTTTTGCAAAGTCTGTGTATACTACATCTGTATTTTGTTTATCCTCTACAGCATCCAGGACCTTGTCATAGTGGTCCAGTAGCTGGGACAGGCAGGAGCGACCTGCTCTAAACCCGTGTTGCCCTGGGTTGTGTAACTGATGGGTATCTAGGTGGTTGGCTATCTTGCTTCTTAGAACCCTCTCAAAGATTTTTATGATATGGGATGTTAGTGCTATCGGTCTGTAGTTCTTTGCAATTGCTTTACTGCCACCTTTGTGGAGTGGGGCTATGTCTGTTGTTTTTAGTGTGTGTGGGATGACCCCTGTGTCCATGCTCCCTCTCCATAAAATGCTGAAGGCACGTGATAGGGGCTTCTTGCAATTCTTGATGAACACGGAGTTCCATGAGTCTGGGCCTGGGGCAGAGTGCATGGGCATGTCATTAATTGCCTCTTCAAAGTCTTGTGGAGTTAGAATAATATCCGAGATTTTTGGGATGACCAAATTTTGGGTTTCGTTCATAAAGAATTCATTTGGATTGTCGACCCTTAGTCTGGGCAGTGGCTCGCTGAACACTGAGTCATATTGGGACTTTAGTATCTCACTCATTTCTTGGCTGTCATCTGTGTATGTCCCATCCCGCCTAAGCAGGGGCCCAATACTGGATGTTGTTTTTCCCTTAGATTTGGCATAAGAGAAGAAGTATTTTGTTTTTTTATCAATTTCCTTTATGACTTTTAGTTCTTCATGTGATTCTTATCTCCTGTAAGATTCCTTCAGCTTAAGTTCGATATTTGCAATTTCATTGATTAGTGCCTCCCTTCGTATTTCTGATATATTGGCCCCACTCAGCAGCTCTGTGACTCTTTGCCTTCGTCTGTATAGGGAACGTCTCTCTTTTTCTAGTTTAAATGTTCTCTTTCTTTATGTTAATGGAATGTGTCTTGAGCAGATCTCAAGAACCACAGAATTAATTTTTCCAAGGCAAATGTTCGGATCCGTGTTGTTTAGGATATCTTCCCAGCTTGTTTCATTTAGGACATGGTTTACTTGATCCCATTGTATGTTTTTGTTATTGAAATTGAATTTCGTGAAGAGACCTTCATGACTGCTCACATTTTGCTGGTCAGGAGCCCTGTGCATACATGTCTGTACCTCTATTATGTTGTGATCTGAGTGTATTGTCTTTGATACAGTTATATTACGTATCAGATCGTCATTGTTAGTGAAGATGAGGTCCAGCATATTTTCTAGTCTTGTAGGCTCTACTATTTGCTGGTTTAAGGTGAATTTGGTGCAGAGATTTAATAGTTCGTGTGTGTGTGAATTTTCATCTGAGCTGCCTCCCGGGGTGATCTCTGCTAAAACATTGTTTGCTATACTCCTCCATTTTAGGTGTCTCAGGTTGAAATCTCCTAGTAGTAAGATGTTTGGGGCAGGAGTTGGGAGATTTTCCAGACAGTGGTCAATTTTCTCAAGCTGCTCCTGGAATTGCTGGGAAGTTGCATCTGGAGGCTTGTATACTACCACAATGACAAGGTTTTGGTTTTCAGTCTTTACCGCCAAAACTTCAACTACATCATTTGAGGTCTTTAGTAGTTTTGTGCAAATGAGCGACTCTGTGACATACAGGCCTACCTCCCCTTGTTGCCTGTTTAGTCTGTCGCATCGGAATAGGTTATATCCTGGGATTCATATTTCGTTGTCATAATGATCCTTTATGTGGGTCTCTGGGAATGCTGCAAAAATTGAATTTGACTCCGTGAGCAGTCCCTTGATGTAAGGAATTTTGTTGTTTTTTGACTGCTTTAGACCCTGTGTGTTTGCAAAGACAAATGTCGTATTGGTGGAATTTAAGGGAGTTTTATTTGCTGGTTTTAATATCTGTTTTTCTGGGGTAGAGGCCAATGTCCGTGCCACCGCTCCAGAAATGTTTTCAGGTGTAGGATTGTCATTTCTTGCCAGTCTTTTTTCCCTTCTGGCCCTAAAAAATTTCTGTCCCTGGAGAGGTTGTGGCTCCTCTCTTTTGTTTCCCATAGTCTGGCTGGTCTGTGTCTTCTAGTCCCCTTTAGATGATGTGCCTGGCAGTATGATGTGCCTGGCAGTATGATGTGCCTGGCAGTATGATGTGCCTGGCAGTATGATGTGCCTGGCAGTATGATGTGCCTGGCAGTATCATGGATTGATGAGTGACACATTTCTGGGTGAAATAAGTTACAAGAGGGGAAGTTGCACTCTCGTGCTGTCATGTGGGTGCGGCATTTTTTTGGGATGGTCAAAGGCGCATGTCCCACGTGTTTCACCAGATATACCGTGCCTGCAGATACCCAACACATAGTATTTACATAGATTGTGAATCTGTTTGTTAGGATTTTTTTGTTGCTGCATTTGCTGCTGGTGCATTTATTTTTCATGGTTCCTCCCTCTCACCCGTGTATGGACATCAGTGCTTCCACCAGGTTTTACTGGTAGTGTGTCGACACTATTCCCTGAGGCATCATCCCATTTTGATCCATCTCCAGCAGTATCTCTATTTTGAACCTCTGTGGACTGAATAACGTTGTCTTTAATGTTCTCCAGGACAACACTAGTACCCTCATGAGCACTGTCTTCTAAGACATCACTAGGACCCTCTGGAGCACTTTCCTCCAGGACAACACTAGTACCCTCAGCACTGTCCTCCGGGACAGCACTAGCACCCTCAGGAGCACTGTCCAAGACAGCCCCATCCCTACCACCCATCTTTTTTTACCAGCTGTCATACCATGCTGATATGTCTTTCAAGAAGGATGTTTTATTGGTGGTGTTGTCTTTTAATATAGATGTCATTTCCTCATACAGGCGTATGTCGTTTGGGCAGACCCAAAAACATCTCTCTGAGTTTATGTCAAGTGTGGTCACTGGTTTAAAATCCCTACATATACCATGGGACCATTGACCACAGAGATAGCAAGCAATCCAGGCCTGTTTTCGTCCCTTACCCTCTCTGCAAGTAAGTAAGTAAGCAGCAAGTAAGTAAGTAAGTAAGTAAGTAAGCAAGTAAGTAAGTAAGTGGCTGGGTTTGATTGGTGTCATTGGGAAAGGGAGGATATTCTTGGGAAGCTTTAAATAGGGGTCGTTTTGATGAGGACCTGCCTTGTATGGGCCAGTAGGCCTTCAGCAGTGTTCCTCCATTCTTATGTTCTTATGTTCCTAACCTTCTAACTAAATCCTCACTTCTAAGCTTGCCTTACATCATTGCCTCCGGCACTGCGGCAGATAATAGAATTGATCCCATTACCATTCATGATGTTGTCAGCCTACACAGATCTTCATGGTGGTGGTCATCTTACATTACTTGACAACTCTTCTAGCTAGCTAGTCTATAATTCTCCAAAGTATTTAATTTTTTGTAACAGTTCTTCCGATTTGGCTTTATTTCCAACGAAACCATTTGAATCCGCCTGAATCCAGCGAATCCGGACGAATTCAGTTAGTGGATCACTGTATATTTTTTTATTAATAATCACCTTAACAGCAGACCTGACTATCTGTATTGTAACTACTTGTTGCAGTTACTGTTTGAGTGTTTGAAAAGGGCGCATAGAGCCCCGTCAGATAGTGAAACCAGTCAAAGGATACCTTGAGTGGTGACCTTTACATGGCTCGGTGAGGACTGAACCAAGATGCACTCCATTGAGAAACTTTATCAGCAACTTAAGGAGAAATTGAGAGTAGTGAAGCTTGAGATACGGCGATTGACAGAGGAAAACAAGAGGATTCGTAGTAGCCCTGTTTTGAGTCCTCAGGTCAAGAAGGGAACCTGGGCAGTGGCCAGAGGGCATAGAACGAAGTTGAAGATCAAGAAGACGAATGGAGAGGTAGAAACGATGAAGAAGAAAGAGACTGCTGTGGAAACTGTTGTGGAAACATCAAACACATTCTCCATGCTACCCGATGAATGTGAGTAGACTAATGGGAACGTCACGACAAAGGACGCCAAGGAAGGTAAAAACATCGTTCTTGTTGGGGATAGCCAGGTTAGGTATATGGATAGGGCCTTCTGCTTACAGGATAGGAGTAGGAGACAGAGGGTTTGCTTTCCTGGAGCTGGGATGGAGGATATTGTTAGCAGGCTTGACAATATCATGAATTGTAATGGGATCAATCCTATTATTTGCATCAGTGCTGGAGGCAATGATGTAGGCAAGCATAGAAGTGAGGATTTAGATAGAAGGTACAGGACAGAAATAGACATAATTAGGAAGAAGGGGGGACGCCCTGTGATATGTGGCATTTTGCAAAGAAAGGGTGTTGGAAATGAATGGTTGTCCTGTACAATTGGTATTAATTGTTGGTTGGACAAACACTGTAAGGATAATGCGGTACCATTCATTGATAACTGGGACCACTTTTATGGTAGAAATGATATGTATGCAAGGGATGGGATTCACTTATTCAGGGTAGGTATAGCTCTTCTTGCTAGCTCAGTTGAGAGTGTTGCTAGGACTTTAAACTAGGATTAGTTAAAGGAATGGGTTTAGAAATGGAAAATGATGATAATGGATAAATTGACTTAGGCTATGATATTATGAATCTTAATTATAACAGTCATGGAGTAATACTGGGTAATGACAGCTACAGAAATTGTGTAAAAGCAAAGGTGAATAGGAAATAGGTGCAGAAGAGACAACATATTACTGCATTTTATGCTAACAGTCGAAGCGCAAAAAATAAGATTAACGAATTACATTTGGTACCGTGTGCTGGGAACTTTGATGTCATTGCGATAACTGAAACTTGGTATCATTTTAAGAGTCGGGATATGATTGCTGAGTGTAATATTCAAGGTTTTAAGTTGTTCCATGTGGATAGATGTAACTGAAAGGAGGGAGGAGTTGCATTACATTAATTGTTGCATAAAAACAGGTATAAAAATAGATGGAATACTAACAGAATCTGTTTGGGTAGAGTTTGTAGAAGGTAAAGAAAAACTAATTCTAGGTGTAATATACCGACCTCCTGATTTGGATCACGATAGAGGGAGACTTCTTTGGGACGAAATTGTTAGGGCTTCTAGACACAATAACATAGTTATAGTAGGGGATTTTAACTTTAGTAAAATTGACTGGACTTCTTTGACCGGTAATCTGGAGTCCAGTGACCTTATGGAAGTATCTCAGGACTGTTTTCTGAAGCAGTGTGTAACAGAGCCTACCAGGGGTAATAATTTGCACGACCTAGTCTTGTCAAGTAAAGAAACACTCGTAAATAATCTGGAGATCACTGAAGAGCTTGGCGCAAGTGATCACAAATCCATCACTTTTAGCATTAACTGGGAATACGAGAAAAATTATAATACAGTAAAAGTCACTGATTTTCGTTGTGCCGATTATATTGGACTTAGGGAACACCTGCTCAGAGTATATACATTGCTCAGAGAGAACGATCCCAAATTCAAATTCAAATTCAAATTCAAAGTTTATTCTCTATAAGGATTACAATGCTGAGTTTACATAAATTTGGTTATTGTTTGGTTTACATGTAGTAAAATTGTGATTACAGAGTGTACCACTAGAACGCTTAGCATGGCTAGGCATTTCGGGCATACTTAGTTTTATTCTTAATTGTAAAATATTACAAATTATGAGGTAAGTTGGTATTATGGCTAAGTGACTAAATACTAGTTTGTGAGTTTAGCAATGTGAATACTTTTGTTTTGGCACAGTACATAGTTTCAGTATTGGAGTATCACAGGATTCATTATTTTAAGACTGAGATTAATATTTCTGTTTATGGTAAAATGAGTGAGCGAGTGTAAGTGTGAACCACCAGGTGGTATTCGTGTAGTTACACAAATAACCCGCACATAAAAGAGAGAAGCTTACGACGACGTTTTAGTTGATGGGGTGTATCAGGGAGATAAGATGTTTTCTAATGGTAGTTTTGAAGGTGATGAATGTGTCTGCAGTTCTAGAGTTCTCAGGTAGGGTATTCCAGATTTTAGGGCCTTTGACATACATTGAATTTTTGTAAAGGTTTAGTCGGACACGGGGAATGTCGTAGAGATGTTTGTGTCTGGTGTTATGCCTGTGGGTTCTGTCACAACTATCAAGAAAGCGTTTTAGGTCAAGGTTGATATTAGAGTTTAAGGCCCTGTAGATATAGATTGCACAGTAGTAAGTGTGGATGTACTGAACTGGGAGTAAGTTTAGATCTATGAAGAGTGGGGGGGGGGTGTGTTGCCAGGGATGGGATTTAGTGATTATTCTTACTGCAGCTTTTTGTTGGGTTATTATTGGCTTTAGGTGTGTTGCTGCAGTTGATCCCCAAGCACAAATAGCATAGGTGAGGTATGGATAAATAAGTGAGTGGTATAGTGTGAGAAGGGCATTTTGCGGCACGTAGTATCGTATCTTGGAGAGGATCCCAACCGTTTTGGATACTTTTTTGGCTATATGCTGGATATGGGTGCTGAAATTCAGGTTGTTGTCAAGGTATAAGCCTAGGAATTTTCCCCCATTATTTCTGGTAATTAGAGTGTTGTCAATCTTAATGTTAATTTGTGCATCTCCTGCTCTGCTACCAAACATAATATAGTAGGTTTTGTCAGTGTTAAGCGTAAGTTTATTGGCTGTCATCCAAGTCGATATTTTAATCAGCTCCTCATTCACAATGGTGTTGAGGGTGGCAAGATTAGGGTGAGAGATGACATAAGTCGTGTCATCAGCAAAGAGAATGGGTTTCAGGTGTTGGGATACGTTTGGAAGGTCATTGATGTATATGAGGAAGAGCAGGGGACCAAGGACACTTCCCTGCGGAACTCCAGTATCAAGTGGCCGTGTTGCTGATGCTGTGTCTTTAATGGTGACGTACTGATACCTATTAGTAATGTAAGATTTGAAATAAGCAAGCGCATGGCCTCTTATACCGTAGTGATCAAGTTTGTGGAGTAGGATGTCGTGGTTTACTGTGTCAAAAGCTTTTCTTAGGTCAATAAAAATTCCTAGTGGATATTCCTTATTTTCCAATGCTGTGTAAAGCAGATCTAGCATTTTTATGATTGCATCATTAGTGCTTTTATTTTTCCTGAATCCAAACTGGCAGGGGTTGAGTATGTTTTGAGCCGTTATAAATGAATACAGTCTCCTGTGCACGAGTTTCTCAAAGATTTTGGATAGCAATGGTAAGTTAGATATTGGCCTATAGTTGTTTAAGTCTGTAGGGTCACCACCTTTATGTATTGGTGTAACCCTTGCCATCTTGAGTAGTTTCGGGAAGGTGCTAGTCTCTATTGACTTGTTAAAAAGTAATGAAATAGCATGCGAAAGGACATGGGCCGCTCGCTTGTACAGTAATGGTGGGACATGAGACAGATTCCCCGAGTTATTTTTAAGTGACTTTATGATCTCAATGACTTCCGTGGGCTCAGTTGGTGCAAGATAGAAGGAATTAGGGAAATTTCCATCTAGGTAGTCCCCGGCATGGGCATTGGTATGTGGGATTTTACTGGCGAGATTAGATCCTATGTTTGAGAAGAAGTCGTTTATCTTGTTAGCTGTGTCAGTGGGATGTAGTGGTGTTTCATTAGGTTTAGTTAGGACAATATTCTTGGTTTTTCTCAGTTTGTGGGTCCCTAGAATCTGAGAGAGTGTTTTCCAGGTCTTTTTTATATCTCCTCTAGTGTCTGTGAATCTACTGGAGTAGTATAGTTGTTTGGCTTTTTTTATTACTTTGGTGAGAGCTGATGAATAGTGTTTAAGAGTATCTTTGTGTATTAAGCCCTGTCTATATTGCTTTTCATATTGGTGTTTCTTGTCAATGGATTTCAGAATGGTGCTGGTTAGCCATGGGCAACCAAGCCGTTTGTTTGTGATCTGTTTTGTTTTTATAGGACAATGTTTGTTGTATAGTCTAAGTAATTTGTTAAGAAAAATGTCTGTCCAGTCATCAATACCATTGGCCTTGGAGAATTCTGTAGGCCAATCAACAGTCTCTAGGTCAGCTGTGAACTTCCTTACTGAGGCCTCGTCATGGAGTCTAAATGAGACTTTGTTGTATTCAAGTGGTGGTTTACTAATGTTTGTCAGGAGGAAGGTAGGGTAGTGGTCTGTAGTGCTATCTGTGATTATCCCTGATTTAAGGGGGGCTAGTATATTGGTCCATATGTGGTCTATTATGGTTGCACTTGTCTCAGTGAGCCTGGTTGGTTTAGTTATTGTTGGTATGAGAAGTGTGTTGTTCATATTGTTGATGAAATCAGTTACAGGCTGATCATCTAGTAAGCCAAGGTTGATGTTGAAGTCTCCAGCTAAGAGAAGGTGGTGCTTATTCATTTGTCTGTTTGTTATTAGTGACTTTAATTTCTCACTGAAATTTGGGATGTTTGTGTGAGGTATCCGGTAAATGGCACCGATTGTTATAGGCGTCTTAAGGTTTTTTACAGTAAAATTAGCAAAAATGTATTCCCCATATTCATCACTAAAGCAAGTGGTGCTAAGACAAGATAATTGGTTAGAGTAATAGATTGCAATACCACCCCCAACTTGATTTGTTCTGCAGTTGTGAATTGCTGTGTATCCTGGTAGAGGGTAGATATCTATTGTGTCCTGCTTAAGCCAGGTCTCAGTAAGAATAATGCAGGAGAAGGGTGTCTTTAGTGATTCAAGGAGTGCTAGGAGGTCATCATAGTGTTTGCTTAAGGACCTGATGTTGTAGTTAAGTACTGATAGACTTTTAGCATTGTTTAGGATAGTGCTGGCTTGTGATGCTGTGTAATAAAGGCAGTTACTTTCCAATAGGTTTTGATTGGGTGTCAGATTATGGAGGTTTAGATCAGGGTCAACGTGATCAATCATCTTCTAGGTTTAAATTATGGTTATTTATATCCTGAGTTGTGTGTTGAGTTCTAGTACTGATATCTGTAGTGGTAGGAAGTTTGGACAAGTATATAGCTAGAGTATTTTGGTCATGTAGAGTATAGTCACTACTACACATAATGAAGTTGATGTTGTCTATGTGTTGTGCTGGAATGAACTAAAGTACAACTAGGTATAAACTAGTAATATAAAAATACAAATTAAAAATAGAACAAGACTCTCACTTGTAATTGCACTAAGGTCTAATAATGACTTTTGTGGAGTCTATGTTTTGAGCTAGAGTGAGCTAAAGTACAATAGGTTTAATCTAATAATATAAAAGTACAAATTAAAAATAGCACTAGTCTCTCACTAGTAATTGCACTATGGTCTAATATAGTGAATTTGGTATTGACTATGTCTTGAGGTAGAATGAGCTATGGTACAACTGAATTTAATCTAATAATATAAAAATACAAATTAAAAGTAGCACCAGTCTCTCACTAGTAATTGCACTATGGTCTAATATAGTGAATTTGGTATTGACTATGTATTGAGCTAGAATGAGCTAGAGTAAAACTGTGATTAATCTAATAATATAATAAAGGAACAAGACTCTCAATTGAAATTGCACTAAGGTCTTATATAAGTTGTTTACAAGAATTAGAGTATAATTAGATTTAAATTGACAGGATAAAATACACAAATTAAGGTAGCAAAATAATAATAAAAAAAATGATAAAAATAAAAATGGCAATGACTTGGTTATAATATGCTAGTAAGATGGTAGACAGGATGATATAAAAGTTGTAGTTGAAAATACTAGGTTAAAAAAGTATGGAATAAAAATGGTCAATTAAAAGAAGTTTACAATAAGTTTGATCAATATAGTTTAAATTAAAATTGGGCAATAATAGGGATTTAGAATAAAATTGGGCAATTGAGTATTTTTTAAAGTGAGGTAGAATTATTGAAGACAAGTTATGGTTAGTTTATAAAAAAATAAGATGGAACAGTGATGTGGTAAGTTGTAAAAAAGGAGATAGATTCTGTAGATATTAAATACAATTAAGACTATGAGGTAGAATGGTCGTTGAATACAACAATGACAATTAAAAGTAGTTGGAGTATTAGAATTTTAGGGGGGCACAAATTTATGACAATATAACAGGAGGTTAACAGGAGGCTAAAGCATCTATTAGGTGAGAAAAGGGTAATTTACAGGCGCATCGGAAGAGGAGAGGTTAACCTTACTGACCAATATGTTCAGCTTAAAAAAGAAGTAAAAGTGGGATTAGAAGGCTAAACGTGACTATGGAATTAGAGTTGCTAATGAATCAAAGATCAATCCAAAGGGAAAAGTAGGACCTCTGAAAATTGGGGAAGGACAGCTGATGGATAACGAACTGGAAATGTGTTCCCTATTAAATGACTATTTTTTGTCAGTTTTCACGCAGGAAGACATAAATGAAATTCCAGAAATTAACAGTTATTCAGTTCCTGATGAATTCAAATTAACTATTATTACTGTCACGAAGGACATGGTTATCAAATAGATAGACAAACTGAAGCAAAGTAAGTCCCTTGGAACTGACAAGTTGTGTTCCAGGGTACTTAAAGAATGCAAGATGGAACTTAGTCAGCCATTAACGAGTGTGTTTAATGCATCTATCCTTACTGGTGTTGTGCCTGAGATGTGGAAGATGGCTAATGTGGTTCCTATATTCAAATCAGGTGATAAGTCCATTCCTTCAAATTACTGTCCAATAAGCCTGACATCTATAGTGGGCAAATTACTAGAATCAATTGTAGCTGACATTATTAGAAGTCACCTTGAAGAGCATAATTTGATTAATGAATCTCAGCATGAGTTCACGAGAGGCCGTTCCTGCCTGACAAATTTACTGACATTCTTCAATAGAACATTTGAGGCAGTTGACAGTGATAAAGAATATGATAAGTTTTTTTTGAATTTTAATAAAGCCTTCGATCGAGTACCTCACAAGAGACTCTTAAGAAAAGTGGCAGCTCATGGTATAGGAGGTAAAGTTCTAATATGGATAGAGGCATGGCTTACCAACAGAAAGCAGAGAGTTCCCATTAATGGTGTCAAATCTGAAAGGGGATTAGTCACTAGTGGCGTTCCACGAAGATCAGTTTTAGGCCCTCTCTTGTTCATAATTTACATTAATGACCTTGATGAAGGAATTATAAGTGGCATGAGCAAATTTTCTGATGATACAAAGATAGGCCGTATAATTCATTCTGAGGAGGATTACAATGAACTCCAGGAGGATTTGGACAAATTAATGTCTTGGTCTGAAATGGCAGATGAAGATCGGTGTGGATAAGTGTAAAGTACTAGTCCTGGGTAATGAAAATAACCCTCGAAGCTATAATCTAGGTGAAGTAGAGCTTGGTCATACAGAATGTGAAAAAGACTTGGGAGTCATGGTAAGCAGAACATAAGAACATAAGAACATAAGAACATAAGAAAGGAGGAACACTGCAGCAGGCCTGTTGGCCCATACTAGGCAGGTCCTTTACAATTCATCCCACTAACAAAACATTTGCCCAACCCAATTTTCAATGCCACCCAAGAAATAAGCTCTGATGTGAAAGTCCCTCTCAAATCCAACCCCTCCCACTCATGTACTTATCCAACCTAGATTTGAAACTACCCAAAGTCCCAGCCTCAATAACCCAACTAGGTAGACTGTTCCACTCATCAACTACCCTATTTCCAAACCAATACTTTCCTATGTCCTTTCTAAATCTAAACTTATCTAATTTAAATCCATTACTGCGGGTTCTCTCTTGGAGAGACATCCTCAAGACCTTATTAATATCCCCTTTATTAATACCTATCTTCCACTTATACACTTCGACCAGGTCTCCCCTCATTCTTCGTCTAACAAGTGAATGTAACTTAAGAGTCTTTAATCTTTCTTCATAAGGAAGATTTCTAATGCTATGTATTAATTTAGTCATCCTACGCTGAATGTTTTCTAACGAATTTATGTCCATTCTGTAATATGGAGACCAGAATTGAGCTGCATAATCTAGGTGAGGCCTTACTAATGATGTATAAAGCTGCAGTATGACCTCTGGACTTCTGTTGCTTACACTTCTTGATATATGTGGCACGGTCATTGTCCTAAATAATGTAGATCTTGATATTGCGGATTGCGACAGGGATTTGGGGGTTCTGGTTTGCAGTGGTCTGGGACCGGGACAACGGTGCATGGGTGTTCGCAGTGGAGCTGATGGAATCCTTGGCTTCATGTCAAAAAGCATAAATGGTGGGAGTCCTCGGGTTGTTCTTCAACTCTATACATCCTTGGTTAGGCCTCATTTAGATTATGCTGCACAGTTTTGGTCACCGTATTACAGAATGGATATAAATTCTCTGGAAAATGTACAAAGGAGGATGACAAAGTTAATAAATTAGCTGAGTATCATTAATCAAGCTATGCTCATCGAGATGGCTTCTTATAATCTCAGCTATAATTGACTAGTAATTTGCCTACAATTGAGGTCAGGCTTATTGGGGGGTAATTTGACGGTAACGACTTGTCCCCTGCTTTAAAAATAGGAATTACATTAGCCATCTTCCACATATCAGACACTACACCTGTTTGAAGAGATGAATTAAAATATTAGTTAATGGTTCACAGACTTCCATTTTGCATTCCTTAAGAACCCTTGAAAAAACCTCATCAGGACCCGGTGACTTATTTTGCTTCAGTCTGTCTATCTGCTTCACAACCATTTCACTAGTGACTGTGATGTTACATAATTTATCTTCTTCAAGCCCACTATAAAAATTAATTACTGGAATATTGTTAGTGTCTTCCTGTGTAAAAACCGAGAGAAAATAATTATTTAAAATCGAGCACATTTCATTCTCTTCGTCAGTAAGATGCCCATAGTTATTTTTAGGGGACCTATCTTATCTCTAACTTTTGTTCTATAGACCTGGAAAAAACTTTTTGGGTTAGTTTTAGAATCCCTAGCAACTTTAATTTCATAGTCCCTTTTAGCTTTTCTTATCCCCTTTTTAACGTTCCTCTTAATGTCAATTTACTGATTCATAAAATGATCCTTCGCTTAATGTTTTCTAACTAATTAATATCCATTCTGTAATAGGGAGACTAAATCTGAGCTGCATTATCTGTATAATGCATCACTAATGATGTGTAGAGCTGAAGTATAACTTCTGGACTCTTATTACTTCTTGATATAAATCCCAGTAATCTGTTTGCTATATTACGTAAGTATAGGTATTGCTGTCTAGGTTCCAGGTTGTTGTTGTTCACCATAACCCCTAAGTCCTTTTCACAATCTGTATGGCCAAGTTCTACATTATTTAATTTATAAGCGCTAGGATTATGTACATTCCCGAGCTTCAGGACACTGTATTTATCTATAAAGAACTGCATCTGCCCTTTTTCTGACCACGACATGAGTTTTTCTAAACCTACCTGAAGTTCAGTGACATCTTCCTTTGAATCAATTATTCTGTCTTCGTGTCATCAGCGAATTTGCTCATATCACTAGTTATTTCCTTGTCATGGTCATTAATGTATATTATAAACAACAATGGGAATAAAACCACTCCCTGTGAAATGCCACTTGTTGCTGATCCTCACTCAGATTTTTCCCAGTTTATACACACTCTCTGCTTCCTGTTGGTGAGCCACGCTTCGATCCGTGACAGCACTTTTCTCACAATACCGTGAGCTGCCACAGTCTTTAGTGTGGTGCTCTATCAAAAGCTTTACTAAGATTCAAATAAATAATATCAAATTCTTTATCATGATGAACAACCTCAAATGCTTTATTGAAGAAAGTCAGTGAATTAGGTAGGAATGGCCTCTCGTGAATCCATGCTGAACGTCATAGAACAAATTCTGCTTATCACGATGGCTTCTTGACAAGCATAATTAACTCTAGTAATCTGCCTACAATTGAGGTCAGGCTCATTGGGCGGTAATTTGACGGTAGTGACTTATCCCCTGCATTAAAATGGGAATTACATTAGCCATTTTCCACATATCAGACTCTATACTAAAAATGTTGATCAATGGTTCTAGAAGTTCCATTTTCCACCAGTTAACCCTTGAAGAAAGTTCATCATGACCCGGGGATTTATTTTGCTTTAATCGGTCTACCTGTTTGATTACCGTATCCCTAGTGACTGTGACATTACATAATTTATTTTCATCAGGCCCATTATAAAAATTAATAACTGGTATATCGTTTGTGTCTTGTATGAAAACAGAGAGGAAATAATTTTTATGAATCGAGCACATTACATTGTTTGATAAATGTTTTAAAACCGACAAGTTGAAGATTGAGACACTTATGCAACATATGGAAATCTTTATTCAGGAAACGTTTCGCCACACAGTGGCTTCATCAGTCCAATACAAAGCAGAAACGTGTAAGGAGAGGAGAAGTTTGAGGAAATCAGTCCCTCAATCTTCAACTTGTCGGTTTTTCAAACCATTCATCACAACTGTCAGACACTGAAGCATCATGGGGTCTTGTTACAAAGAATTCTGAGGGACTGATTACCTCAAACTCCTCCTCTCCTTACACCCTTCTGATCTATATTGGACTGATGAAGCCACTGTGTGGCGAAACATTTCTTCAATAACGATTCCCATATGTTGCATAAGTGTCTCAATCTTCAACATTATATTTTCTTCGTCAGTCAGCTACCCCGTTGCTCTATATTCCAGAAAAAAGCCTTTCGGGTTAGTTTTTGAATAATTTTCCACATTAATTTCATAGTATCGTTTAGCTTTTCTTACCTCTTTATTTTAACCTCGATCTTAACGCATGTATATTACTCCACGAGACACCCCTCACCTCTTTTCACAAGCTATAAATTCCTTTCTTCTGCCCCAAGGGATGTTGGAGCTTATTCTTCATTCATTGCGGATCATTTCTATTCGGTCTCATTTCTCTAAACAGAATAAATTTTCTTTGGGCAGCGTGTATAGCGTTTACAAAACTGTTCTCTTTGATGCCCCAGACCACAGATGATATGTGTTCTCTAAGCCCATTGTAATCTGCTAAGCGAAAATCTGGTCGCTTCTGCTAAGTTCTTCTGTAAAAGAGACAGACAGACAGACAGAGACAGAGAGAGACAGACACAGACAGACACAGACAGACACAGACAGAGAGACAGAGACAGAGACAGACAGAGACAAACAGAGACAGGCAGAGACAGACAGACAGACAGAGACAGAGACAGACAGACAGACAGTGACAGAGACAGACAGACAGAGGCAGAGAGACAGAGACAGGCACAGACACAGAGACAGAGAGACAGACAGACAGACAGACAGACACAGACAGAGAGACAGACACAGACACAGACAGAGAGACAGACATAGACAAAGACAGACAGAGACAGAGAGACACGGACAGACAGACAGACAGACAGACAGACAGACGGAGTGAGTGATATTCCCTTCCTCGAGTTGTGTGTTTATACTCACACACAGAGTTTGGACAATTGGATCAGGAATGAACCCTCCAGTGAACGTAAGGTTCACGTCAAAAAATGAAGCCCATCTGCAGCAATGCCACTGGGATGAGTTTTCAAAACCTCACGATCAAGAGTTATGATACTTGCCAGGTCAGCACTAACCATCAAGAGTTATGAATATTTACTTGCCAGGTCAACACTAACCATCAAGAGTTATGAATATTTACTTGCCAGGTCAACACTAACCATCAAGAGTTATGAATATTTACTTGCCAGGTCAACACTAACCATCAAGAGTTATGAATATTTACTTGCCAGGTCAACACTAACCATCAAGATTTATGAATATTTACTTGCCAGGTCAACACTAACCATCAAGAGTTATGAATATTTACTTGCCAGGTCAAAACGTATCACACTTCGGTTTTTAGATATCATTGTAAAATATTTTGTATGTTTGATATAATCTACTGCCATGTCTAAGTTCAGCACAGACATACAGTCACTCTACATTATTAACTTCAGCACAGACATACAGTCACTCTACATTATTAACTTCAGTGTTGACATACAGTCACTCTACATTATTAACTTCAGCACAGACAGTCAATCTACATTATTAACTTCAGCACAGACATACAGTCAATCTACATTATTAACTTCAGCACAGACATACAGTCAATCTACATTATTAACTTCAGCACAGACAGTCACTCTACATTATTAACTTCAGCACAGACATACAGTCAATCTACATTATTAACTTCAGTGTTGACATACAGTCACTCTACATTATTAACTTCAGCACAGACATACAGTCAATCTACATTATTAACTTCAGTGTTGACATACAGTCACTCTACATTATTAACTTCAGTGTTGACATACAGTCACTCTACATTATTAACTTCAGTGTTGACATACAGTCACTCTACATTATTAACTTCAGCACAGACATACAGTCACTCTACATTATTAACTTCAGCACAGACATACAGTCACTCTACATTATTAACTTCAGTGTTGACATACAGTCACTCTACATTATTAACTTCAGTGTTGACATACAGTCACTCTACATTATTAACTCGTGCCAATGGCCAATGTATCTCATTCTTCTCTCTGTGAATTGTTCTGTTATTAACCTGTAAATGTGTGTAATATCGAAAAGAATATTAATTAACATGGAAGCTGCTTATATCTTTCAACGACACTGAGGAGGAACTGACTTGTAAGAATATATTTTAAATAGTGTTTTCTTTCTCGTATAGATCCAGTCATACAGCATCGTGCACAGTCTGCTGTATCTTCCAGAATGCTGAGCTACACAGCATTGGCTGAGAATTCTTATGAATATTCAGCAACCCAATCGTGCTGCCTATTGTATCTTTAAATAACGAACTTCAGCAGTACCACAGCGTTTGCTGTATATTTGCAGCCAACGCGAGCGACCTTGAAGGTGTGAGCATAGGCGAAGATGAAGACGAAGGTGCTGAGGGCAACATGACCAGGTCCCCGGCGCTGCTGGATGACTCGGTCATGGTGAGCCGAAGTAACTGGTGTATCTTTCTCCTCTGGTGCAACACTTTAATCGCTTGGGAACCTCACAGATAAAACATTGAATTTAGAGATTTTTTAAAGAATTTATTTCATCATGAAGTCTTTGTTTTTAGTATGAAATGCAGTAAGTACACTTTGTAATATATTTTTTAACACCCCTATCGTCTCCCGCCGACGTAGGTGATACCAGCAAAAGTGAAATCTGTTTCACTTGTCACTCAATCACTGTCTTGCCAGAACAGGTGACATTACAGCTCAGAAACCCCTGCAAACCACAACATTACGGCTCAGAAACCCCTGCAAACCACAACATTACGGCTCAGAAACCCCTGCAAACCACAACATTACAGCTCAGAAACCCCTGCAAGCCACAACATCCTCATCCCTCCTTCAGAGTGCAGGCACTGTACTTCCTACCCCAGCCCTGCTGACTGCTTTCCCTAAATCCTTCCATAAATAACTCCATACTCGCACTTCTACAGCAAGTCGTATACAAGTCATGTACAAGCCCCTAGAACTTAAAATCTCGTTTATTCCCAACCTTTCCTAGGACGATATCTACTACTCCTTTCCTCTGCCCCTACTTAGTATGCCCTCCAAGTCCCCGCTACAACAAACATAACCCATGGTTCACATAACCTCACATTCCTCCCCGCTACAGCAAACATAACCCATGGTTCACATAACCTCACATTCCTCCCCGCTACAACAAACATAACCCATGGTTCACATAACCTCACATTCCTCCCCGCTACAACAAACATAACCCATGGTTCACATAACCTCACATTCCTCCCCGCTACAACAAACATAACCTATGCTTTACATAACCGCACATTCCTCCCCGCTACAACATAACCCATGCTTCACATAACCGCACATTCCTCCCCGCTACAACAAACATAACCCATGGTTCACATAACCTCACATTCCTCCCCGCTACAACAAACATAACCCATGGTTCACATAACCTCACATTCCTCCCCGCTACAACAAACATAACCTATGCTTCACATAACCGCACATTCCTCCCCGCTACAGCATAACCCATGCTTCACATAACCGCACATTCCTCCCCGCTACAACAAACATAACCCATGGTTCACATAACCTCACATTCCTCCCCGCTACAACAAACATAACCCATGGTTCACATAACCTCACATTCCTCCCCGCTACAACAAACATAACCCATGGTTCACATAACCTCACATTCCTCCCCGCTACAACAAACATAACCCATGCTTCACATAACCGCACATTCCACCCCGCTACAACAAACATAACCCATGGTTCACATAACCTCACATTCCTCCCCGCTACAACAAACATAACCCATGGTTCACATAACCTCACATTCCTCCCCGCTACAACAAACATAACCCATGGTTCACATAACCTCACATTCCTCCCCGCTACAACAAACATAACCCATGCTTCACATAACCTCACATTCCTCCCCGCTACAACAAACATAACCCATGGTTCACATAACCTCACATTCCTCCCCGCTACAACAAACATAACCTATGCTTCACATAACCTCACATTCCTCCCCGCTACAACAAACATAACCCATGCTTCACATAACCTCACATTCCTCCCCGCTACAACAAACATAACCCATGCTTCACATAACCCCACATTCCTCCCCGCTACAACAAACATAACCTATGCTTCACATAACCTCACATTCCTCCCCGCTACAACAAACATAACCCATGCTTCACATAACCGCACATTCCTCCCCGCTACAACAAACATAACCCATGCTTCACATAACCGCACATTCCTCCCCGCTACAACAAACATAACCCATGCTTCACATAACCTCACATTCCTCCCCGCTACAACAAACATAACCTATGCTTCACATAACCCCACATTCCTCCCCGCTACAACAAACATAACCCATGGTTCACATAACCCCACATTCCTCCCCGCTACAACAAACATAACCCATGCTTCACATAACCCCACATTCCTCCCCGCTACAACATGAAACACTCATGGTTCACACCCAGATAACAGTGTTGGTATCACTCTCCTCTGGTGTAATATCTCTTTTACGTCCATTGATAAAGTTCTTTGTCCTCACAAGTGCCTCAGCACCACCTACCTTCTCCATTTGTTAGGCCTTTGGTTCATCTTGTCTCTCATAAAACCTGCCACCTACAAGTCTATTCCCAAATATCTAAACACATTTACATTTTCCATACTCTTTCCCACCAATCTAATATCCAGTCTTTCATTACCTATATTTATGGATACTTTCATGTTGCCCTTTCTTACATTCATTCTTAATTTTCTTCTCTTACATACCTTCACAAATTCGTTCACCAACCTTTGTAACATCTTTTCAAAATCTCCACAAAACCGTGTTATCGGTAAAAATGTAAATGTAGCAATTCCCTCTCTGTACCGTTTGGAGTTTTGAGACTCTCTGACCGCGGGTTCAAATCCCGCCCGTGGTATGGTTCGTGTCACAATCTTTGAATCCCACTCCTCTCCCAATACCCAGGCGTTCACTTTTACAGTCTCATCTACAAATATATTAAACACATCACTAATTTAGGCTAACTTTTACTAGCAGATAATGTCACTTTCTTCATACTCTCTTCGCATGAAAGCTCTTTACTGTCTCACGAAATCGTAATGACACGATTGCAAGTAAACAATACCATGGGTGGGATTAGAACCCGTGATCAGTCACAAAACTCCAGACCGTCGCGTTAGCCACTGGACCAGCTTTCTATAATAAGATTCATCCAACTAGATATGTTTCTACACCATAAGAAGGTTAGCATAGGCACCACTGTGACCACAAATGCATGTTTTTGCAGGACTCACGTCCAGCTTGCCGGTTTCCCTGAGTCCCTTCATAAATGTTACTTTGCTCACACTCCAACATCACACCAAGTTGTAAAAACCATTTGTCTCCTCTCGCTCCTATCTAACACAAACACGAACACGAAACCATCATTACCTCTTTCCTTAAAAAGCCTCCCACTGGCCGACCCCTACCCCACCTTCCTTTCACTTCAGATTTATACGCTCTCCAAGTCATTCTATTTCGCTCCATCGTCGGAACCACCTCAACAACGTCTCCTCACCCCTCTGAATAATACTGAAAAGATTGTTTTTAAAACATTAGTAAACAAGTTGTGAATGTCTGGTTTAGGTTCTAGTTTGGTTAACTTTTACACAGGAAGGAGAACTGGACTGGGATGAAGTGACTCAGGGCTTTGTCTTGGGCGCCTTCTTCTATGGCTACTGTGTTACTCAGGTCTGTCTATAGTGTATTTATATTTTAAATGGGATACAAAACCGACATGTTGATTTACAAGACATAAAATGTTTAGTGAGACTATATTTCGTTAATAAATATTCCTAATGTTGCCCGTGTGCTTTACGTATTTACTGCTGCTTAAATATAAATCGTTTGTGTAGTGCCTCTCAGGAGGTAATACTAAGAAATGTTGTTCACAGATCATTGGTGGGAGACTGTCGGAGGTGTATGGGACGCGCATCGTGTTTGGCTTAAGTATCCTGGCTGGTGGAATTTCTGCTGTTCTCACACCTATGGCTGCTCGCATGAACTATATCATCCTAATCATCATACGGATAATCCAAGGACTTTTTCAGGTGAGTATAAAGCAGGTGGATGGTATTGATTATTAATTTCTCTGGAGAAATGTTCATTTGGATTTTTTTTTATAGTTTTCCTAAATTCAGCATGTGTAAATATAAATAATACAATAACTGTGTATTAAAATGTGATACTGATTTGACCCTTCAAGAAATTTTGTGTGTAGGAGGGTGTACAGCGGCCTCGGAGTGATACAGGGCAGGACGCCATAGTTAATTTAATGTGTGTACACTGGTTGTTGTAATCGTCTATCAGTCTGGTGTCATTAAGGACATAATGGGGTGTTTCGGCCCGAATTTGTAATAAGAACCCATATTAATGTCCCTACTGAAGAATTGGAACAGGAAATATGCGGGACCTCCAGAATTACATGTGGATAGTTGAAAATAAATAGTCTACACCATAACTCACACAGGGAAGTATGCATTTAGTCCTTTCATTAAGATTTCTCACTGGCCAGTAGGATTCTATTTGTTAGGTAGGTTTTGTGAGGTGATTCATGGTGATTCTTACAGTTAGGAGGATGGGGTGAGTCATATGGTTAGGAGAAAACCTTTACTAGTCTGTAAAAATATTCCCATTAACCATTTCTAACAATCATGTCCTAAAATCATATACAGTCATCATTATTTTATAGGTTACCATTACTGGTATTAATGTTTAATATTGTAATTATTAATTTTATGTCAGGTCGACCTTTTATGAGAGTGGTGAAGAAGTGGGCATCAAAAGGAGTGACAGTTCTGTGATTTACTGTGACTAAATTCCACTTATCCCACCCAAATTACTTACATGTAACAATTCAGGTAATACCCTGTAAACTTCTTGCAGGTAATTACTCACATAATAAATAAGCCTTTGGTTCTAACAAACTCAGATATGTAATCAGGGAAAATTTAATTTAATGATTTGATGGCAAGAAATGGATTGTTAGGTTCACATTTAAGTGAAAATTAATGAATTAATTAATGTGTTTGTGTAGTGAAGTGTTTCTCAACCAGGGGTAAATTTACCCCATGGGGGTAATAAATTACATGGCAGGGGGTAAATATTAGATGTACCTGATATTTGAATAATATTTTTTTGTTGAGAATTCAATCGACAACAACAATGTTCTTGATTCCTGGTATAGACATACATATATGTATATATGTATATACATATATATATATATATGTATATATATACATGTACATATATATATACATATATATATTTTTTTTTTATTATCACACTGGCCGATTCCCACCAAGGCAGGGTGGCCCGAAAAAGAAAAACTTTCACCATCATTCACTCCATCACTGTCTTGCCAGAAGGGTGCTTTACACTACAGTTTTTAAACTGCAACATTAACACCCCTCCTTCAGAGTGCAGGCACTGTACTTCCCATCTCCAGGACTCAAGTCCGGCCTGCCGGTTTCCCTGAACCCCTTCATAAATGTTTCTTTGCTCACACTCCAACAGCACGTCAAGTATATCTATATATATATATACATATATATATATATATATATATATATATATATATATATATATATATATATATATATATATATATATATATATATATATATATATATATATATATATATATATATATGTCGTGCAGAATAGGCAGAACTTGCTATCTTGGCTTAAATAGCAACGCTCATCTTGCCATATAAGACAAGCGAAAATTTGTGTATGCAATAATTTCGCCAAAATCATTCTGAACCTAATGAAAAAAATATATTTCATTGAGTTTGTTTAGTATTAAATTGTTGTAAACAAATCTAAAATGTATTTAGTTGGGTTAGGCTAAAATAAATTGCTCTTGTTATAATAAGGTTAGGTAAGTTTTCTAAGATTCTTTTGGTGCAAAATTAAAATTTTTTACATTAACATTAATGAAAAAATATATCTTTAAACGTAAGAGAATTTTTTTAGAAATATAAATGAGTTCTTGCTATATATTCGGCACGATATATATATATATATATATATATATATATATATATATATATATATATATATATATATATATATATATATATGTCGTGCCGAATAGGCAGAACTTGCGATCTTGGCTTAAATAGCAACGTTCATCTTGCCATATAGGACAAGTGAAAATTTGTGTATGCAATAATTTCGCCAAAATCATTCTGAACCTAACGAAAAAAATATATTTCACTGTGTTTGTTTAATATTAAATTATTGTAAACAAATCTAAAATATATTTAGTTGGGTTAGGCTAAAATAAATTGTTCTTGTTATAATAAGGTTAGGTAAGTTTTCTAAGTTCCTTTTGGTGCAAAATTAAAATTTTTTACATCAACATTAATGAAAAAATATATCTTTAAACGTATAAGAGAAAATTTTAGAAAGGACTTAATTTTAATTGAGTTCTTGCTAATTGACCAGTTTTACATATTCGACACGACATATATATATATATATATATATATATATATATATATATATATATATATATATATATATATATATATATATATAGTAACACTGCTAAGACTAGCCGACTATCAAACCCCGGATATCTTAACACGCCTCCCGAGAAACCCAGCAAAATTCTCACGTGTCTCAGACTCATATCTCTTGTGGTCATCCTGTGAGTGTTAGCTTGTGTCTCCCACGGTCATCCTGTGAGTGGTAGCTTGTTTCTCCCACGGTCATCCTGTGAGTGGTAGCTTGTGTCTCCCATGGTCATCCTGTGTGTGGTAGCTTGTGTCTCCCATGGTCATCCTGTGAGGGGTAGCTTGTAACTCCCATGGTCATCCTGTGTGTGGTAGCTTGTTTCCCATGGTCATCCTGTGAGTGTTAGCTTGTGTCTCCCATGGTCATCCTGTGAGTGGTAGCTTGTGCCTCCCATGGTCATATTGTGAGTGGTAGCTTGTGCCTCCCATGGTCGTATTGTGAGTGGTAGCTTGTGGCTCCCATGGTCATCCTGTGAGTGGTAGCTTGTGCCTCCCATGGTCATATTGTGAGTGGTAGCTTGTGCCTCCCATGGTCATATTGTGAGTGTTAGCTTGCGTCTCCCATGGTCATCCTGTGAGTGGTAGCTTGTGTCTCCAATTGTCATCCTGTATTAGCTTGTGTCTCCCATGGTCATCCTGTGAGTGGTAGCTTGTGTCTCCCACGGTCATCCTGTGAGTGATAGCTTGTGTTTTCCATGGTCATCCTGTGAGTGGTAGCTTGTGCTTTCCATGGTCATCATGTGAGTGGTATCTTGTGTCTCCCATGGTCATGTTGTAAGTGGTACTTTCGTCTCCCATGGTCACCCTGTGCTAGTTTGTGTCTCCCATGGTCTTCCTGTGCTAGCTTGTGTCTCCTATGGTCATCTTGTGAGTGTTAGCTTGTGTCTCCCATGGTCATTCTGTACTCACCTAGTTGTACTCACCTAGTTGAGGTTGCAGGGGTCGAGTCCTAGCTTCTGGCCCCGCCGCTTCACTGGTCGCTACTAGGTCACTCTCCCTGAACCTTGAGCTTTATCATACCTCTGCTTAAAGCTATGTATGGATCCTGCCTCCACTACATCGCTTCCCAAACTATTCCACTTCCTGACTACTCTGTGGCTGAAGAAATACTTCCTAACATCCCTGTGATTCATCTGTGTCTTCAACTTCCAACTGTGTCCCCTTGTTGCTGTGTCCAATCTCTGGAACATCCTGTCTTTGTCCACCTTGTCAATTCCTCTCAGTATTTTGTATGTCGTTATCATGTCCTCCCTATCTCTCCTGTCTTCTAGTGTCGTCAGGTCGATTTCCCTTAACCTCTCCTCGTAGGACATACCTCTTCCTCTGGGACTAGTCTTGCTGCAAACGTTTGCACTTTCTCTAGTTTCTTTACGTGCTTGGCTAGGTGTGGGTTCCAAACTGGTGCCGCATACTCCAATATGGGCCTAACGTACACGGTGTACAGGGTCCTGAACGATTCCTTATTAAGATGTCGGAATGCTGTTCTGAGGTTTGCTAGGCGTCCATATGCTGCAGCAGTTATTTGGTTGATGTGCGCTTCAGGAGATGTGCCTGGTGTTATACTCACCCCAAGATCTTTTTCCTTGAGTGAGGTTTATAGTCTCTGGCCCTTCGGAGTCTATTCTTTCCGTCATTTCTTTCACAAATACCAGAAACAGCACTGGTCCTAGGACTCACCCCTGTGGGACCCCGCTGGTCACAGGCGCCCACTGTGATTGGATTAGTAGCTGTGATTGGTGGCTTGTGTCTCCCATGGTCATCCTGTGAGTGTTAGTGGAAAAATAGACCGGTATTACAGAAGTTATAAATGACCTTTATTAGGCACCGCTGACCATAGTTACATCTTAACAAATATCTCATTGTGGCTAGCTGGTCTAGTGGCTAACGCGACGGGCTGGAGTTTTGAGACTCTATGACCGCGGGTTCAATCCCGGCCGGGGGTATTGTTTAAATATCTCAACCATTTCATTAATTACAATGAATCTCTTGGCTGATCACAATACAGAGTAACAATCTCAGAAAACTTAAGAATCTCATTGTCATTAAAAATTAAAGTTTTTATTTCAATTTCTCCACCATGCAGGGAGCAACCATCCCGTGTATATTTCCTCTGATGGTCCGCTGGATGCCCCTTCAAGAACGATCAAGGTTCATCGCTTACGTTCTCTTCTGTAAGTTTAATGTATGTATTGCTTACCCCAGGTGCGTTATGGCCCCTGGGGTAAGCAGATACCACCCAGGGCAGGTTTGGGTATGTCTTCTAATTTTCTCCTTTAAGAACTCTTCTCTAGCATCCAGCATCTCTCTTGCAAGATATTACTTAGTTTCTGTGTACAATGGCAGGTATTGTGTGTGACGGGTATTGCAGACATGTATGATAGGTATCGTAGACAAGTATGACAAATATTGCAGACAACTGTGACAGGTATTGTGGACGAGTATGGCACGTATTTACTTATTACTGTAATATGTAATAGGTATTGCAGACAAGTATGTCAGGAATTGTGGACAAGTATTTTACATAATTATTTTAGAAATACAGACTATTTAAAACCCTTCTAGTAGTTGTATCATTTATACTTCTATTTGTACTAGTCACTAATTACTTTTCTGTCTACTTGACGAACATTATCATTCATATTATTTGACATGAAGTTAAATATGTGTATATGACATAAGGTTAAATTTATTGATATGACATGATGTTAAATCTATTTAC
>NW_027199228.1:32500-34348 GCF_038502225.1 Cherax quadricarinatus
ACATTATTTCTGGTGAAGCCTACACTGTAGTTACATTAATTCTGGTGAAGCCTACACTGTAGTTACATTAATTCTGGTGAAGCCTACACTGTAGTAACATTAATTCTGGTGAAGCCTACACTGTAATCAACATTAATTTTGGTGAAGCCTACACTGTAGTCAACATTAATTCTGGTGAAGCCTACACTGTAGTAACATTAATTCTGGTGAAGCCTACACTGTAGTAACATTATTTCTGGTGAAGCCTACACTGTAGTTACATTAATTCTGGTGAAGCCTACACTGTAGTTACATTAATTCTGGTGAAGCCTACACTGTAGTAGCATTAATTCTGGTGAAGCCTACACTGTAGTCAACATTAATTCTGGTGAAGCCTACACTGTAGTCAACATTAATTCTGGTGAAGCCTACACTGTAGTTACATTAATTCTGGTGAAGCCTACACTGTAGTAACATTAATTCTGGTGAAGCCTACACTGTAGTTACATTAATTCTGGTGAAGCCTACACTGTAGTAACATTAACTCTTGTGAAGCCTACACTGTAGTCAACATTAATTCTGGTGAAGCCTACATTGTAGTCAACATTAATTCTGGTGAAGCCTACACTGTAGTCAACATTAATTCTGGTGAAGCCTACATTGTAGTCAACATTAATTCTGGTGAAGCTTGCACTGTAGTCAAGATTAATTCTGCTGAAGCCTACACTGTAGTCAACATTAATTCTGGTGAAGCCTTCACTGTAGTCAACATTAATTCTGGTGAAGCCTACACTGTAGTCAACATTAATTCTGGTGAAGCCTAAACTGTAGTCAACATTAATTCTGGAAATGTAAACACATATGCAGTATAATGTGATCCTTTATTGACAACGTTTCACCCACACAGTGGGCTTTTTCAAGTCACACACAGATCTACCTGGGGTGGAAGGTACGGGAGTATTTATAGTCATGTTCAGAATGTTGAGGTCAGGTGGAGAATGCTGCATCTGATGATCTACCGGGTGGGGTTATAGAGTCTTGGGTAGCTTGGCAGGGGTATTGGACAAGTTGTGAGTAGACCTTCTGCAGTGTTCTATGTTCTTATGTGGGATAGCGATGAAGAAGTTTCTTGGCGAGTGGTTCAGCTATGTTATAGAAGCCGTTGTTCTGGTTGAAATTGTTGGTTATAGAGATAAGCGATGATTCCAGGATTCTTCGGTATTGAGTGTTGTCTTCTGTGGCGATAAGTCTTGAGTTTCTGTAGTTAATTAAATGGTTGTGTGAATTGCGATGTTGTACACAGGCATTCCTTGTATCGTCAGTCCTGCTTGCATATTGGTGTTCTGAAATACGTGTTTGGAGGTCTCTTGATGTTTCGCCCACATATAATTTGTTGCAGTTATTACATGGGATTATGTATACCCCTGCAGAGGATGGAGGCTTGTCCTGTCTACTACTGGTGATGTCCTTGATGGTCGTGGTTATGGAGGTAGATACTTGGAATGATTTACTGGAAAAGATGTTAGAAACATGTTTGGCAATGGAGTTGGTGGGGAGGACTATGTATCTCTTCTCGGCAGTGTCTTCCCTGGATGTGTTGAAGATGTTTAATGCCCGCCATCTGCAGTCTCTGATGAAGTGACGAGGATAGTGAAGTTTAGAAAATACTTGTTCAATTATAGTGCATTCTTCCTCAAGGAACTCATTGCTGCAGATTCTGAGTGCACGCAGGAAGAAGACTATAATTACACCACGTTTGGTTTTGGTGTCGTGGTGAGAGAAGAAGTGGAGAAGATCGTTTTGGTTGGTGGGTTCTCGAGAGACTTTAAAACGAAGTTCGTGGTCAGCTTTGCAGAGCAGAACATCAAG
>NW_027199229.1:0-2500 GCF_038502225.1 Cherax quadricarinatus
GAAGAGATTCTGAAGCACAGGCAAGGAGACTGGCGCTTATATAGGCGTCAGTGAAAGGGACGTGTAGCAGACGAGGGCATAGTCACTGGTAGGCGGGATTCCCCAGTGGAAGTAGGTCCTTCCCAAATTGATGGGCTAGTTGTAGAAGTCTTGAAGAAAGTCATGTAGATGTCCTCTGAATCAAGATACCATGATGTTGCAGTGCCTGACAAGTTGTGCAAGACAGGTATACAATACCGACAAGATGAAAGTTAAGACACTTGTGCAACATCTGGTTATCTTTATTGTAGATGTTTCGCCATCCAGTGGCTTTATCAATACAAATTCTTGTATATAGTTTTTCGTTTTTCTTATTATGTCCAAGAATTTGTATTGATAAAGCCACTGGATGGCGAAACGTCTACAATAAAGATAACCAGATGTTGCACAAGTGTCTTAACTTTCAACTTCTTGGCCGCCTTGTTTGCAAGATGATTTACTACATGATTCTTCATAGTCAGTTTAAAATTATATTTCACCCTTAGAATATAAGCCTCGTCCCTGGGTTCCAACACTCTCCCATTTATTATTGCCACTGCTCCAGCATTACCATCATAGTGCCTAGAGACGATCGTTTGTGTTTTCGCAGCAGCAAATGTAATCTGCCATCATTTCTCCCAGGCTGATACAGCTGCAAGCTGATGATGGATGTAATTGCGAACAACTAGCATTCCCTCTCTGGAATAATTAAATGTCGGTTTACATTCATCTGCTTATGCATGGGATTCTGGGATGAGTTAAAGAAGGTCAGTAAAGTAGGCATTCCATAACAATTATCAAAGCATACTTCCCTATGGAACACTGGCAACAACTGTCTTGTTGTCTCACTGAGGACTACTCTTAGAGATCTTCATCCTAGGTAATAACTAATGAGGCATAATGAAGAGCCAGAGACTACTAGTGATTGCAGTTTTGCCAAGAGTCCCTGGTGCCATTATTGGTCGAAAGCGCCAGCAGTGACCAGAACTCTACACAGCTGATCTTCGTCTCATCCAGCGATGCGATTAGTACCACATGATGGAGAGGCTTAACAGTAGATTAGCAGCAGAGTGATCTTTGCTGAACAACATAAGAACATAAGAATGGAGGAACACTGCAGAAGGCCTACTGGCCCATGCGAGGCAGGTCCTCATCAAAACGACCTCTACCTAAAGCTACCCAAGAAATAACTCTCCGTACCCAATGACACCAATCAAACCAAGCCCCTCCCACTCATATATTTGTCCAATCTCTTCTTAAAGCTACCCAAGGTCCTAGCATCTATCACCCAACTGGGAAGACTGTTCCACGGATCTACAACTCTGTTAGAAAACCAGTACTTACCTATGTCGGTGTTGTGCCAGAGTTGTGGAAGATGGCTAATGTGGTTCCTATATTCAAATCAGGGGATAAGTCCACTCCTTCAAATTACCGTCCAATAAGCCTGACATCTATAGTGGGCAAGTTATTAGAATCAATTATAACTGTCATTATCAGAAGTCACATTGAAGAGCATAACTTGATAAATGAATCTCAGCATGGATTCACGAGAGGTCGTTCCTGCCTGACAAACTTACTGACGTTCTTCAATAGAACATTTGAGGCAGCTGACAGTGATAAGGAATATGATATTGTTTATTTGGATTTTAGTAAAGCCTTCGACCGAGTACCTCACAAGAGACTCTTAAGAAAAGTGGTAGCTCATGGTATAGGAGGTAAAGTTCTAGCATGGATTGAGGCATGCTTACCGATAGAAAGCAGAGAGTTACCATTAATGGAGTGAAATCTGAATGGGGATTAGTCACTAGTGGCGTTCCACAAGGATCAGCTTTAGGCCCTCTCTTGTTCATAATTTACATTAATGACCTTGATGAAGGGATTACTAGTGACATGAGTAAGTTTGCTGATGATACAAAGATAGGCCGCATAATTCACTCTGAGGAGGATATCAATTAACTCCAGGACGATTTGGACAAATTAATGTCTTGGTCTGAAAAATGGCAGATGAAGTTCAATGTGGATAAGTGTAAGGTACTTGCCCTTGGTAATGAAAATAACCCTCGAAGCTATAATCTAGGTGAAGTAGAGCTTGATCATACAGAATGTGAAAAAGACTTGGGAGTCATAGGTAGCGAAATCTAAAGCCAAGACAGCAGTGCCTTAGTGTGCGCAACAAGGCCAACAGATTACTTGGATTTATCTCAAGAAGTTTGTAGATGAATGGTTCAGAGAACCGACATGTTGATAAATTAGACACATGCGCAACTCTTGGGTATCTTTATTGAGGAAACGTTTCGCCACACAGTGGCTTCATCAGTCCATACGTAGGAGAAACTTGAAGAACAGGAGGAGAATGAGGTAATCAGTCCCTTAACCTTGAGGGACTGCACATGTGTCTAATTTATCAACATGTCGGTTCTCTGAACCATTCATCTACAAACCTGTCAGACACTGCAACTTCTTGGGATCTTAATACTTAAGA
>NW_027199229.1:7500-34347 GCF_038502225.1 Cherax quadricarinatus
GATGGAATATGTGGCAGCAAAGTGCAAGGAGGCAGAGGAAAGTTTTGTTCCCAAGGGAAACAGAAATAATAGAAAGACCAAAACGAGTCCTTGGTTTACCCGAAGGTGTAGGGAGGCAAAAACTAAGTGCAACAGAGAATGGAAAAGGTACAGGAGGCATAGGACCCAGGAAAACAAGGAGATTAGTAGAAGAGCCAGAAACGAGTATGCACAGATAAGGAGGGAGGCCCAGCGACAGTATGAAAACGACATAGCATCGAAAGTCAAATCTGACCCGAAACTGCTGTATAGCCACATTAGGAGGAAGACAACAGTCAAGGACCAGGTGATAAGGCTGAGGAAAGAAGGTGGAGAACTCACAAGAAACGATCAAGAGGTATGTGAGGAGCTCAACACGAGATTTAAGGAAGTATTTACAGTAGAGACAGGAAGGACTCTGGGGGGACAGACCAGATGGGGACACCAGCAAGGAATACACCAACGCGTGTTGGACGACATACATACAGATGAGGAGGAGGTGAAGAAACTGCTAAGGGACATCGATACCTCAAAGGCAATGGGACCGGACAACATCTCCCCGTGGGTCCTTAGAGAGGGAGCAGATATGTTGTGCGTGCCACTTGCCACAATCTTCAACACATCCCTGGAAACTGGGCAACTACCTGAGGTATGGAAGACGGCAAATGTAGTTCCCATTTTTAAAAAAGGAGACAGAAAAGAGGCACTAAACTATAGACCTGTGTCATTGACGTGTATAGTATGCAAAATTATGGAGAAGATTGTCAGGAGGAGAGTGGTGGAGCACCTGGAACGGAACAGGAGTATAAATGCCAACCAGCACGGATTCACGGAAGGCAAATCCTGTGTCACAAACCTTCTGGAGTTTTATGATAAAATAACAGAAGTAAGACAAGAGAGAGAGGGGTGGGTTGATTGCATCTTCTTGGACTGCAAGAAGGCCTTTGACACAGTTCCTCACAAGAGATTAGTGCAGAAGCTAGAGCATCAGGCGCATATAACAGGAAGGGCACTGCAATGGATCAGAGAATACCTGACAGGGAGGCAACAACGAGTCATGGTACGTAATGATGTATCACAGTGGGCACCTGTGACGAGCGGGGTCCCACAGGGGTCGGTCCTAGGACCAGTGCTATTTTTGGTATATGTGAACGACATGACGGAAGGGCTAGATTCAGAAGTGTCCCTGTTTGAAGATGATGTGAAGTTAATGAGGAGAATTAAATCTGATGAAGACCAGGCAGGACTTCAAAGAGACCTGGACAGACTGGACACCTGGTCCAGCAAATGGCTTCTCGAATTTAATCCTGCCAAATGCAAAGTCATGAAGATAGGGGAAGGGCACAGAAGACCACAGACAGAGTATAGGCTAGGTGGCTAAAGACTGCAAACCTCACTCAAGGAGAAAGATCTTGGGGTGAGTATAACACCGAGCATGTCTCCGGAAGCACACATCAATCAGATAACTGCTGCAGCATATGGGCGCCTGGCAAACCTGAGAACAGCATTCCGATACCTTAGTAAGGAATCATTCAAGACACTGTACACCGTGTATGTCAGGCCCATACTGGAGTATGCAGCACCTGTTTGGAACCCGCACTTGATAAAGCACGTCAAGAAACTAGAGAAAGTACAAAGGTTTGCGACAAGGTTAGTTCCAGAGCTAAGGGGAATGTCCTATGAAGAAAGATTAAGGGAAATCGGCCTGACGACACTGGAGGACAGGAGGGTCAGGGGAGACATGATAACGACATATAAAATACTGCGTGGAATAGACAAGGTGGACAAAGACAGGATGTTCCAGGGAGGGGACACAGAAACAAGAGGCCACAATTGGAAGTTGAAGACACAAATGAGTCAGAGAGATAGTAGGAAGTATTTCTTCAGTCATAGAGTTGTAAGGCAGTGGAATAGCCTAGAAAATGACGTAGTAGAGGCAGGAACCATACACAGTTTTAAGACGAGGTTTGATAAAGCTCATGGAGCGGGGAGAGAGAGGGCCTAGTAGCAACCGGTGAAGAGGCGGGGCCAGGAGCTAGGAATCGACCCCTGCAACCACAAATAGGTGAGTACAAATAGGTGAGTACAAAGCACAGAGAGTGAACACTGAAACAAGCTGCCTCATTGCAGTTTATATTTGTCCAACCTATTTTTATGTTACCCAAGTATAGCTTTTATATCCTTTTACTCATGTACGAATTAATTGCTCTACCATATTGTATTACTTTTGTCACTACTACTACTACTACTACTACTACTACTACTACTACTACTACTACCACTAGTGAACATCGATATGGTACCTCATTAATATTGCACCTCACTCTGAGCCTTTATATACCCTCTGTGTCCATGTATTGTTTGTAATGGCTTGATAAAGCTCCTGGAGAGCGAAACGTTGCCACAATAAATGTCACATTAGTTGCACTTGTGTCTTTTTACTTTACAAATGTGACACCACCTATGACTGCTGCACCTCTCCTGCCATACGGTTTATAAGCTGCTTCTCCGCTCATATGCCGTATTCTATTCAAGATTGATGGACTGAACACATCGACTCAAGATGAATGGTTCAGACAACCGACATGTTGATAAATTAGACACATGTGCAACTCTTGGGTATCTTTATTGAGGAAACGTTTCGCCACACAGTGGCTTCATCAGTCCATACATAAGAGAAACTTGAAGAACAGGAGGAGAATGAGGTAATCAGTCCCTCAACCTTGAGTCGATGTGTTCAGTCCATCAATCTTGATGGACACACATAAAGGGTAAAGATGGATTAGTGGACGTGAATGCTTTAATTAATTCATCTTTGCCTTTCAGTAGCAGATTTATAGTTTCATTAAAATTACCATCAACAGAATCTATGCGATTATTTCTAAGTTTAGAATAAGTATTTGTATCATTTTTTCTTGGTAATCAGTTTCTTTCCAAATTACTATTGCATTTATTTTGTCTGCTTTAGAAATATGTAAATTTTTATTAATAATAAGTTTCTCATAAGACTTGAATTATTATCGGGGGCATTTGGGAATATCTTGTTTTATCAGAGTTGAAAACTATCCCCTTACTTATATAAATTACACAGATGCTTGACTACCTGCCTACATCATTATAAAAAGACAGGTGTTATTGAGATGGTCGCGAGGTGCAGTCTCGTCCTTATATGCCTTCCTGTTATTCTTTTATTTTGGTTGACGTAATTATATACAATTAATGCAATAATAGTTATTACAGGATTGTAGAGAAGAGCTGTTCTCCTCGTTCAGTTTTCTTTTAGGATTTTACTATAAGAAAGTAAAATAGCAAACGGATAGAAGATAGCACGCATTTTACCAATATTTAACAGCAGACCAGTTTTGCTTACAACTGTTGATGCAAAAATAAGGAAAAAAAGACATTGAAGATAAGAAATTAGCTTATTGGGCGAGCAGAAACTGACTAGCTAACGGTCAGCAAATTCTTTACAACATATCTCTGAAACAATTGCAATGGAGTCACGAAGTACACATAAATAAAATAGATGGACTGATTGCATTTTATCTAGACTTGCGAATGATTTTGAGGAAGTTCTTAAAAAACCCATTGGAAACTGCAGATTATACTAGGTTGAACAAAAGACAAATTATTATAATGGTTGATACACTTTCTGTCTGAGTGAGTAATGAGATTACTAGGAAAAACATCCTCGTGAGGAGATGCTGCCAGTGGGGTGCCACAACAACATGTACTTGCTCAGAAAAGTGTTACAATTTTTATACCTGTCTTACTATAAGGCATATAAAACTGTGGAAATTACTTGGATACAATTAGCAAACGGAGTGAAAAATGGATGGAATTAAAATGTTAGTGGCTTTCTTTGTACTTAACATGTAAATCACATTTTATTCTATGCAAAGAAATTAAAAAAAAAATTTAATATAGAAGTAGGAGAAATGATGTGGCTTCAAGAGGAATATAAATTTTGTAGCAAATATTGCATATGTCAGACAGAGGGATCAAAGAGACATTAACAATGAAATTCACCGGTAAATGACTTAAATGAAATTGTAAGAAATTTTTGTGCTATACTGGCAAACTATAAAATTGTTTTCAAGTATATGAAAAAAGAATTTTTTAAACTGTACTTGTAACTTTTGTTAGACGAGAAATGGAGTATGCAACAACTGTGAGGTACCTAAATAAAACAAAAGTGGATAGTAAGAAAATGTTGAAAAAGCTGAAAAGCAAAAGGTAAAATGAAGAAGTAACACTAATAAGGTAAACCAACACTGATGGAAGAAGAGACATGATAACCACAAATAGGGTTATGAAAGGTTATGAAAAATAAATAAGACTCCTTAGCACCTGCAACAGGTACTAAGAGGTGGTATTCCAATGCGTATACCAAAGCGGTATACCAAAGAAATGAATTAAAAGAGGACGTAGTGTCACAGTCATTGTAATTTTTTAACTTATATGAAGGAAAATAAAACGGGACTCCTATTTGTAGCTAGAGGACTCTACTCCTATAGCTACAAATACGTAATCAAATAAGTAATTACAAACACACACACACACACACACACACACACACACACACACACACACACACACACACACACACACACACACACACATGGAGGAGATGGTAAATTTTCAGAGAATAGAGGGGTACTTGAAGGGGAGAAAACTCCGATCAAGCTGATTTTCAGGACAGAAACAGTGCAGAACAGGATTCTCCAAGAGAAACCACGGTTGAAGTACTCGGCAGAGTACAAGAGGGTGTTCCTAGACAGAGACAGAACACAAACAGAAAGACAGCAGCTGAGGGAGAGGACACAAAAGCGAAAGGGCTAGGAAGTGAGACAAGGACGGAACCAGCAGAGCTCAGTCAAAGCAGGGCAGAGCAACACGAGCAAGCACACATAGAACCATCCCCAGAACCCCACAACCTATCACACTATCCCAACACAAACTACAATCCATTCTCATAGCTCCCACCCAGCACTCATCTATAGAATCACACAGTACACTACCAGGTCCTCCACCCTCACAGGCCCCCCAAACCACAGTGTTGGAAAGGAAACTGAAAGTATGGTACACACGCTGATGGAATAACAAATAAGTGGGAGGAGTGGCACGAAAGAGTCAAAGAGGCATCACCGGACATCATAGCTCTCACAGACACCAAGCTTACAGGTATGATTACAGATGCCATCTTTCCAACGGGATACCAGATCCTGAGGAAGGACAGAGGGAACAGGGGGGTGGAGGAGTGACACTACTGAACAAAAACCGATGGAATTTTGATGAGCGGGAGAGAGGAGACAGTGGAGAAGCAAGTGATTACATAGCGGGAATACTTCAGTCTGGAGGTCCCAAGTTGGTAATTGTAGTGATGTATAACCCACCACAGAACAGCAGGAGGTCAAGGCAAGAGTATGATGACAGCAAAAGTTCGGTGGTTAACACACTGGCTGCACTGGCCAGAAGGGCTCATGCGTGCAGGGCAAAGCTACTGATCATGGGTGACTTTAACCACAAGGAAATCGATTGGGAGAACTTAGAGCCACATGAGGTCAAGATACATGGAGGGCTAAGATGATGGAGGTGGTACTGGAAAACTTCATGTACCAACACGTAAGGGACACTACAAGAGAAAGAGAGGAGAGGGTGAACCAGCAAGACTGGACCTAGTATTCACCTTGAGTAATGCAGACATTGAGGACATCACATATGAAAGACCCCTTGGGGCCAGCGATCATGTGGTTTTAAGCTTCGAATACACAGTAGAGCTACAGGTGGAGGGGAAAGCAGGAAAGCCTAGGCAAATGAAGCCAAACTACAAGAAAGGAGACTACATGGGAATGAGGAACATCCTGAACGGGGTTCAGTGGGACAGAGAACTGGCAGGGAAGCCAGTAAATAAGATGATGGAATATGTAACAACAATATGCAGGGAACTGAGGAAAGGTTTGTACCCAAGGGTAATAGGAATAATGAAAAAGCCAGGATGAGCCCATGGTTCGCCCAAAGATGCAGGGAGGCAAACATCAAGTGTGCTAGGGAATGGAAGAAGTGTAGAAGGCAAAGGACCCAGGAGAATAAGGAGAGCAGTCGTAGAGCCAGAAATGAATATGCACAGATAAGAAGGGAGCCCCAAGGACAATATGAAAACGACATAGCAGCGAAAGCCAAAACTGACCCCAAGCTGTTATACAGCCACATCAGGAGGAAAACAGCAGTCAAGGACCAGGTAATCAGGCTAAGGAAGGAAGGAGGAGAGACAAAAAATTAACGACCGTGAAGTATGTGAGGAACTCAACATAAGATTCAAAGAAGTGTTCACAGAGGAGACAGAAGGGGCTCCAGAAAGAAGGAGAGGTGGACTACACCACCAAAGTGCTGGACATAGTACACACAACCGAGGAAGAAGTGAAGAGGCTTCTGAGTGAGCTAGATACCTCAAAGGCAATGGGGCTGGATAACATCTCTCCATGGGTCCTGAGAGAGGGAGCAGAGGGCCTATGTGTACCCCTAGCAACAATATTCAATGCATCTGTCGAAACAGGGAGATTGACTGAGACATGGAAGACAGCAAATGTAGTTCCAATTTTTAAAAAAGGAGACAGACATGAAGCACTAAACTACAGACCAGTGTCACTGACATGTATAGTATGCAAAGTCATGGAGAAGATTATCAGGAGAAGAGTGGTGGAACACCTAGAAAGGAATGATCTCATCAACAGCAGCCAATATGGTTTCAGGGACTGGGAATCCTGTGTCACAAACCTACTGGAGTTCTATTATAGGGTGACATTGGTAAGACAAGAGAGAGAGAGGGGTGGGTGGATTGCATTTTCTTGGACTGTAAGAAGGCGTTTGACACAGTTCCACACAAGAGATTAGTGCAAAAACTGGAGGACCAGGCACGGATAACAGGGAAGGCACTACAGTGGAACAGGGAATACTTGTCAGAAGACAGCAGCGAGTCATGGTACGTGGCGAGGTGTCAGAGTGGGCACCTGTGACAAGAGGGGTCCCACAGGGGTCAGTCTTAGGACCAGTGCTGTTTCTGGTATTTGTGAACGACATGACGGAAGGAATAGACTCCGAAGTGTCCATGTTTGCAGATGACGTGAAGTTGATGAGAAGAATTCATTCGATCGATGACCAGGCAGAACTACAAAGGGATCTGGACAGGCTGCAGACCTGGTCCAGCAATTTTCTCCTGGAGTTCAATCCCACCAAGTGCAAAGTCATGAAGACTGAAGAAGGGCAAAGAAGACCGCAGACGGAGTACAGTCTAGGGGGCCAGAGACTACAAACCTCACTCAAGGAAAAAGATCTTGGGGTGAGTATAACACCAGGCACATCTCCTGAGGCACACATCAATCAAATAACTGCTGCAGCATATGGGCGCCTAGCAAACCTTAGAACAACATTCCGACATCTTAATAAGGAATCGTTCAGGACCCTGTACACTGTGTACGTTAGGTCCATATTGGAGTATGCGGCACCAGTTTGGAACCCACACCTAGTCAAGCACGTAAAGAAACTAGAGAAAGTGCAAAGGTTTGCAACATGACTAGTCCCAGAGCTAAGAGGTATGTCCTACGAGGAGAGGTTAAGGGAAATCGACCTGACGACACTGGAGGACAGGAGATATAGGGAGGACATGATAATGACATACAAAATACCGAAAGGAATTGACAAGGTGGACAAAGACAGGATGTTCCAGAGATGGGACACAGCAACAAGGGGACACAGTTGGAAGTTGAAGACACAGATGAATCACAGGGATGTTAGGAAGTATTTCTTCAGCCACAGAGTAGTCAGGAAGTGGAATAGTTTGGGAAGCGACGAAGTGGAGGCAGGATCCATACATAGCTTTAAGCGGATGTATGATAAAGCTCACGGTTCAGGGAGAGTGACTTAGTAGCGACCAGTGAAGAGGCGGGGTCAGGAGCTTGGGAACGACCCCTGCAACCTAAACTAGGTGAGTACAATTAGGTGAGTACAACTAGGTGAGTACACACACACAGGAGTAAGCAGAAAAGTCGGAAACCAATTTGAGAGGACAAGAAGAAAGGCTGAATGACAAATTGAGAATGATATCTCATAAAAAACAAAATCTTCTTTCTGATATACAACTATATCAGAAAGAAGACAACTATGATGGACCAGGCAATAAGACTAAAGAAGGGTGAAAGGGAGCTCACTAGGAATGACCAGGAAATCTCTGAGGAGCTGAACAAAATATTTAGGTAGGTATTTAGAGAAGAATCATGGAGAAAGCCAGAGTCCAAGAGGTAGAGTGCACCACCGAGACTGGACTCAGTATAAATGAAGGAGAGGTGAAAAAAACTGAGCAAGTTAGATACCTCGAAGGCGATGAGACCAGTCATCCTTCAATGGCCTTTGTGAGATCGGGCAGAGGAACTATGTGGAACATTAGCAGTGATCTTCAAGTCATGTGACTACAGAGGTTTGGAAAACAGCAAATATAGTAATAGTATTTAAAAAGAAGACAGGTGGCATTAAATTACAGGCCAATATCACTAACTGGCACTTTATGGAAGGCTAGGGAGAAAATTAGCTGGAGAAGAGTAGTAGAGCACCTGGAATGGTACGGATTCATAAATAGCAGCCAGCAAAATTTTCGAGATGGTAAATGCTGTACAACAACTCTGCTGGAGTTCTATCACAAGATAACGAAAGTTAGGCAGGAAGGAGAGGGATGAGCAAATTGTATCTTTATGGACTGCAAGTAGGCATTCGAAATAGTACCCCCACAAGATACTGACACAAAAGCTGGAGGAGGAGGCAGGGATTACAGGGAAAGAGCTACAATAGATCATAGAATACTTAACAGAAAGTAAGAATGAGTTATTGTCAGTAAGATGGTGTCGCAGTGGACTAGTGTTACCAGACAGACTCCAGAAGGTCAGCACTTGGGTCAGTACGGCTTTTTTTCTATATAAATGCCATGACAGAGGAAATCGACTCAGATCTGTCCATGCTTACAGATGATGTGAAAATAATGAGAATATCAACAGGTGTAGACCAGCAAAGACTATAAATAGAGATAGACAGGTTGCAAGATTGATTAAACAAGCGGTTGTTAGCATTTAACAGCAGCAAAGACAACCAGACTCAGAAAAGGCTCAGAGGACAAAAGCTGCAAACTTCCCTGCGGCGCAATGCCGCAGGTGTTGCGCCTGCGGCACACGTCAACCGCATAACCACTGCAACAAATGCAAGGCTGGCTTAGTTAAGGGTAGCTTTTAGGAACCTCAACAAGAACGTATCACGAAACCATACATGACATATGTCAGGCATATCTTAGAGTGCGCATCGCCAGTGTGGAACCTGCATCTGACAAAGCACGTAAAAAAGCTGGAAATACTGCAAAGATTTGCAGTCGTAATCATGTCACGCCTAGGGGTGACATGAATGCAACGTACAAGATACTAAGAGGGATTAAAAAATTGGACAGGGTGAACCAGTTTGAGAGGCTGGTCTATGTATGGTACACGAGGGCACAGCTGGAAATTAAAAAAAAATGATGAGTCACAGGTAGGTTAAGAAACGTCTTTAGAATCGTCATGAACGGAGAAAACCTAGAGAGCAAGGTGGGATCCATACTTAAACAGCCACACACACACACACACACACACACACACACACACACACACACACACACACACACACACACACACACACACACACACACACACACACACACACACACACACACACACACACATCATAGCAGTCACAGAAACAAAACTCACTGAGACAATAACAGACACAATCTTCCCAACAGGATATCAGATCCTGAGGAAAAATAGAAGGAGTAGAGGGGGAGGAGGGGTTGCACTGCTCATAAAACACCGATGGGGATTTGAGGAAATGGAAGGCATGGACATGATTGGAGAAAGAGACTACATTGTAGGTAAAATTCAGTCCGGAGAACATAAAGTAGTCATTGGAGTGATGTATAACCCACCACAGAACTGCAGGAGGCCAAGAGAGGAGTACGAAGAAAACAACAGGGTGATGGTGGACACACTGGCTGAGGTGGCAAGAAGAGCTCACTCGAGCAGAGCAAAGTTACTGGTAATGGGCGATTTCAACCACAGGGAGGTCGACTGGGAAAACCTGGAGCCACATGGGGGTCCCGAAACATGGAGAGCCAAGATGATGGATGTGGTACTTGAAAACCTCATGCATCAACATGTCAGGGACACAACCAGAGAGAGAGGGGAGGATGAACCAGCAAGACTGGATCTTGTGTTCACCCTGAGTAGTTCAGACATTGAGGACATCACTTACGAGAGGCCCCTTGGAGCTAGCGATCACGTGGTTCTGAGTTTTGACTATATAGTAGAGTTACAAGTGGAGAAGGTAACAGGAACTGAAGGGGACAGGCCAAACTATAAAAGGGGGGACTACACAGATATGAGAAACTTCCTGCAGGAGGTTCAGTGGGACAGAGAAATGGTAGGAAAATCAGTAAACGAGATGATGGAATATGTGGCAACAAAGTGCAAGGAGGCAGAGGAAAGTTTTGTTCCCAAGGGAAACAGAAATAATAGGAAGACCAAAACGAGTCCTTGGTTTACCCGAAGGTGTAGGGAGGCAACAGAGAATGGAAAAGGTACAGGAGGCATAGGACCCAGGAAAACAAGGAGATTAGTAGAAGAGCCAGAAACGAGTATGCACAGATAAGGAGGGAGGCCCAGCGACAGTATGAAAACGACATAGCATCGAAAGTCAAATCTGACCCGAAACTGCTGTATAGCCACATTAGGAGGAAGACAACAGTCAAGGACCAGGTGATAAGGCTGAGGAAAGAAGGTGGAGAACTCACAAGAAACGATCAAGAGGTATGTGAGGAGCTCAACACAAGATTTAAGGAAGTATTTACAGTAGAGACAGGAAGGACTCTGGGGGGACAGACCAGATGGGGACACCAGCAAGGAATACACCAACAAGAGTTGGACGACATACATACAGATGAGGAGGAGGTGAAGAAACTGCTAAGGGACATCGATACCTCAAAGGCAATGGGACCGGACAACATCTCCCCGTGGGTCCTTAGAGAGGGAGCAGATATGTTGTGCGTGCCACTTACCACAATCTTCAACACGTCCCTGGAAACTGGGCAACTACCTGAGGTATGGAAGACGGCAAATGTAGTTCCCATTTTTAAAAAAGGAGACAGAAAAGAGGCACTAAACTATAGACCTGTGTCATTGACGTGTATAGTATGCAAAATTATGGAGAAGATTATCAGGAGGAGAGTGGTGGAGCACCTGGAACGGAACAAGAGTATAAATGCCAACCAGCACGGATTCACGGATGGCAAATCTTGTGTCACAAACCTTCTGGAGTTTTATGATAAAATAACAGAAGTAAGACACGAGAGAGAAGGGTGGGCTGATTGCATCTTCTTGGACTGCAAGAAGGCCTTTGACACAGTTCCTCACAAGAGATTAGTGCAGAAGCTAGAGCATCAGGCGCATATAACAGGAAGGGCACTGCAATGGATCAGAGAATACCTGACAGGGAGGCAACAACGAGTCATGGTACGTAATGATGTATCACAGTGGGCACCTGTGACGAGCGGGGTCCCACAGGGGTCGGTCCTAGGACCAGTGCTATTTTTGGTATATGTGAACGACATGATGGAAGGGTTAGACTCAGAAGTGTCCCTGTTTGCAGATGATGTGAAGTTAATGAGGAGAATTAAATCTGATGATGACCAGGCAAGACTTCAAAGAGACCTGGACAGACTGGACACCTGGTCCAGCAAATGGCTTCTCGAATTTAATCCTGCCAAATGCAACGTCATGAAGATAGGGGAAGGGCACAGAAGACCACAGACAGAGTATAGGCTAGGTGGCCAAAGACTGCAAACCTCACTCAAGGAGAAAGATCTTGGGGTGAGTATAACACCGAGCATGTCTCCGGAAGCACACATCAATCAGATAACTGCTGCAGCATATGGGCGCCTGGCAAACCTGAGAACAGCATTCCGATACCTTAGTAAGGAATCATTCAAGACACTGTACACCGTGTATGTCAGGCCCATACTGGAGTATGCAGCACCTGTTTGGAACCCGCACTTGATAAAGCACGTCAAGAAACTAGAGAAAGTACAAAGGTTTGCGACAAGGTTAGTTCCAGAGCTAAGGGGAATGTCCTATGAAGAAAGATTAAGGGAAATCGGCCTGACGACACTGGAGGATAGGAAGGTCAGGGGAGACATGATAACGACATATAAAATACTGCGTAGAATAGACAAGGTGGACAAAGACAGGATGTTCCAGGGAGGGGACACAGAAACAAGAGGCCACAATTGGAAGTTGAAGACACAAATGAGTCAGAGAGATAGTAGGAAGTATTTCTTCAGTCATAGAGTTGTAAGGCAGTGGAATAGCCTAGAAAATGACGTAGTGGAGGCAGGAACCATACACAGTTTTAAGACGAGGTTTGATAAAGCTCATGGAGCTGGGAGAGAGAGGGCCCAGTAGCAACCGGTGAAGAGGCGGGGCCAGGAGCTAAGACTCGACCCCTGCAACCACAAATAGGTGTGTACAAATAGGTGAGTACACACACACACACACACGCACCCACATACACACACACACATACACACACACACACACACACACACACACACACACACACACACACACACACACACACACACACACACACACACACACACACAGATCTTGGGGTGAGTATAACACCAGGCACATCTCCTGAAGCGCACATCAACCAAATAACTGCTGCAGCATATGGGCGCCTAGCAAACCTCAGAACAGCATTCCGACATCTTAATAAGGAATCGTTCAGGACCCTGTACACCGTATACGTTAGGCCCATATTGGAGTATGCGGCACCAGTTTGGAACCCACACCTAGCCAAGCACGTAAAGAAACTAGAGAAAGTGCAAAGGTTTGCAACAAGACTAGTCCCAGAGTTAAGAGGTATGTCCTACGAGGAGAGGTTAAGGGAAATCAACCTGACGACACTGGAGGACAGGAGAGATAGGGGGGACATGATAACGACATACAAAATACTGAGAGGAATTGACAAGGTGGACAAAGACAGGATGTTCCAGAGATTGGACACAGTAACAAGGGGACACAGTTGGAAGCTAAAGACACAGATGAATCACAGGGATGTTAGGAAGTATTTCTTCAGCCACAGAGTAGTCAGTAAGTGGAATAGTTTGGGAAGCGATGTAGTGGAGGCAGGATCCATACATAGCTTTAAGCAGAGGTATGATAAAGCTCACGGCTCAGGGAGAGTGACCTAGTAGCGATCAGTGAAGAGGCGGGGCCAGGAGCTCGGACTCGACCCCCGCAACCTCAACTAGGTGAGTACAACTAGGTGAGTACACACACACACACAGGAGCTGTGACTTGATCCCTTCAACCACAATTAGGTGAGTGCACACACATATAGCCAGGAGCTATGAATCGACCCCTTCAGTCACAATTAGGTGAGTACAGGGCAACTGCCTGAGGTGTGGAAGACAGCAAACCTAGTCCCAGATTGTAACTACAGACCTATGTCGCTGACATGTATAGTACAGAAACTTATGAAGATTGTCTGGAGAAGAGTGGTGGAACACCTAGAAAGGCATGGGCTCATACATGACAGCAATCGTGGCTTCAGGGAGGGGAAATGCTGCATCACAAACCTACTGAAGTTGTACGCTAAGGTAACAAAAGTAAGTCAGGAGAGAGAGGTATGGGTAGATTGCATCGTCTTGGACTGTAAGAAGGCTTTCGATATAGTGCCACACAAGAAACTGGTTGAAAAGCTAGAGTAGCAAGTAGGAGAATAGCAGAGAAAGTACTACACGGGAACAGAAAATTCTTGACAGGAAGGAAACAACGTGTGCTGCTATGTGACGAGGTTGGGTGCAAGTGTCGAGTGGAGTTCTATAAGGGTCAGTCCTGTGTCCGGTACTGTTTTTAGTATATATCAATATCATGACAGAAGGGATAGATTCAGAGGTGTCACTGTTTGCAGACGATGTGAAGCTAATGAGAAGAATACAAGTGGACGAGTATCAGGTAAGCCTGCAAGGAGATCTGGACATGCTGCAAGCCTGGTCCGACAAATGGATCCTGGAATTTAACCCCATGAGGCGGTGGAAATAAATGGTATAAAATACGGATCACAGATCTGTTTGTGACTTGAAAAAGCCCACTGTGTGGGCGAAACGTTGTCAATAAAGGATCACATTATATTACATGTGTGTTTATATTTCCAACCCCATGAGGCGCAAAGTCATGAAGTTTGGGGAAGGACAAAAACACCACAGACGGAGTACGGGCTTAGAGGTCAAAGGCTGCAAAACTCAATCAAGGAAAGCGATCATGGGGTGAGAATGACACCGAACACATCTCTTGAGGAGCACATCAACCACATAACTGCTGCAGCATATGGGCAAATCTGAAAATAGCGTTTCGAAATGTAAGGAGTCATTCAAGACACTGTACTCTGTGTACGTCAAGCCCATATTAGAGTATGCAGCACCAAACACATCAAGAAATTAGAGAAAGTGCAAACGTTTGCAATAGCACTAGTCCCAGAGCTAAGGGGTATGTCCTACTAGGAAAGGTTAAGGGAATTCTACCTGACGACACTGGAAGACGGGAGGGATAAGGGGGACATGATAACGACATATGAAATGTTGATAGGAATTGGCAAGGTGGATTGGGACAGAATGTATCAGAGATTGAACAAGGGGTCACAACTGGAAATTGAAAACTCAGATGAGTCACAGGGATGTTAGGAAGTATTTCTTCAGTCGTAAAGTTGTCTGAAAGTGTAAAAATCTGGAGAGTGATGTAGTAGAGGCAGTATTCTTACATAGTTTTAAGAAGAGGTATAATAATAAATTAAGAAGAGGTATAATACTGGGGAAGGAGACTAGATGAGCTGGCAAGGAAGATGGAAGAGAGGTTAGCAGCAGAATGCAGAAGATGGAAGCAAAAGGCTACAGCAGCAGAAATCAAGATAGAGAGATTAGAAGAGGAGCTGAGACATCTGAAACAGCACAGAGACAAAGATATTACAGAAGTAGCATCGGTAATGGCTACATCAAACACAGACAACAGGTCTGAAGGAAGCATGGAAACTAAACTGTATGCAGAGGTCCTGTCAAACCCACATGGGGCCAAAACAAAGACAGGGAGCACACTAGGACAGAATGAGAGGTTGGAAGACATTGAAGGAACTAGGACATGTGCAAGGACCTTACCAGATGCCTGTGGGGGCCAGGAACAGGTGAGCAGGAAGGACAAACCAAGAAGCATAGGGGCCATAACTAGGGAAGGAACTGAAGGAAGGAACACTCCACGGGAAGGAACTAAAACACATCAGAGGATGCAATGGGAGTCACAGTGGGAGGTGGAAAGGGAGAGATCCGTGTTTGTCTATGGGCTAGACGAAGCTAAAGGGGAAACTTATGACGAAAGAAAGCAGGAGGAGAAAAAAGCGATTGAAGATATCATGAAGGTGATAGGCGAGGGGGACATGACCCAGGTGGCAAATTTTCGGAGAATTGAGTGGTTCACAAAGAAAAGGAATCGGCCTCTCAAAGTAATTTTTAAGGCAGAATCAACCCGAACCATGATCCTGCAGGAGAAAGCACGGCTGAGAGGCAAGCAGGAGTTCCGGAGTGTGTACCTCGATCGAGACAGAACACAGGACGAAAGGAAGACAATGAAAGAGAGAGTTCAAAAACGAAAGGAGAAATGGGAGGAAATGAAAAAGGAGAGCAGAATAACCCAGGATCAAATGGAAGGACAAGCGCACCCCCCAGAAACACCTGCAGAAGGACTCCAGCCACGACACCCCCAAGGCAACTGAACAATCCAAACCAACCATCACACACCGATCCCTCTGTTTCCACCCCCCGCTCCACAGTTACAGTATTAGAACAGAAGTTGAAGGTTTGGTGCACAAATGCAGATGGATTAACGAATAAACATGAGGAATGGCAAGAAAGAATCAATGAGAAGTCCACAGACATCATAGCAGTTACAGAAACAAAACTCACGGAGACAATAACAGATGTAATCTTCCCAACAGGATACCAGATCATGAGGAAAGATAGAAGGGGCAGGGGGGGGGAGGTGGTGTTGCTCTGCTCGTAAAAAACAGATGGAAATTCGAGAAAATGGAAGGCATAGATGAGACTGGAGAAAGAGACTACATAGCAGGTACACTTCAGTCTGGGGAACACAAAGTGGTCATTGCAGTGATGTATAATCCACCACAGAACTGCAGGAGGACAAGAGAGGAATATGAATAGAGCAACAGAGCAATGGTGGACACACTTGCTGAGGTGGCAAAAAGAGCTCACTCCATCAGAGCAAAGTTGCTGGTTATGGGGGATTTCAACCACAGGGAGATTGACTGGGAAAACCTAGAGCCACATGGGGGTCCAGAAACATGGAGAGCCAGGATGTTGGACGTGGTGCTGGAAAACCTCATGCACCAACATGTTAAGGACACTACCAGAGTGAGAGGGGAGGATGAACCAGCAAGATTGGACCTTGTGTTCACCCTGGGCAGCTCAGACATTGAGGACATCAAGTATTAGAGTCCCCTAGGAGCTAGCGACCACGTGGTTCTGTGCTTTGAATACATAGTAGAGCTGCAAGTGAAGAGAATAACAGGAGTTGAATGGGAAAAGCCTGACTATAAAAGAGGGGACTACATAGGGTTGAAGAACTTCCTGCGGGAGGTCCAGTGGGACAGAGAACTGGCAGGCAAGCCAGTAAATGAAATGATGGAATATGTAACAACAAAATACAAGGAGGCAGTGGAAAGGTTTATTCCCAAGGGCAACAGTAACAACGGGAAGACCAGAACGAGCCCCTGGTTTACCCGACGGTGTAAGGAATGAGTACGCACAGGTAAGGAGGGAGGCCCAGTGACAGTATGAAAATGACATAGCATCGAGAATCAAGACTGACCCGAAACTGTTGTATAGCCACATCAGGAGGAAGACAACAGTCAAAGACCAGGTGATCAGATTAAGGACAGAAGGTGGAGAACTCACAAGAAATGATCAGGAGGTATGTGAGGAGCTGAACAGGAGATTTAAGGAAGTTTTTACAGTAGAGACAGGAAGGGCTGTGGGATGACAGCACAGAAGGGAACATCAAGAGGGAATATACCAACAAGTGTTGGATGACATACGAACAACTGAGGAGGAGGTGAAGAAGCTCTTAAGTGACCTTGACACCTCAAAGGCGATGGGACCGGACAACATCTCCCCATGGGTCCTTAGAGAAGGAGCAGAGATGCTGTGCGTGTCTCTAACCACAATCTTCAACACATCCCTTGAAACTAGGCAACTACCTGAGATATGGAAGACAGCTAATGTAGTCCCCATATTTAAGAAAGGAAACAGAAACGAGGCACTAAACTACAGACCTGTGTCTCTGACATGTATTGTGTGCAAAGTCATGGAGAAGATTATCAGGAGGAGAGTGGTCGAACACCTGGAAAGGAACAAGATTATAAATGAAAACCAGCATGGGTTCATGGAAGGCAAATCTTGTATCACAAACCTCCTGGAGTTTTATGACAAGGTAACAGAAGTAAGACACGAGAAAGAGGGGTGGGTAGATTGCATTTTCCTAGACTGCAGGAAGGCTTTTGACACAGTTCCCCACAAGAGATTAGTGCAGAAGCTGGAGGATCAGGCGCATGTAAAAGGGAGGGCACTGCAATGGATAAGGGAATACCTGACAGGGAGGCAGCAACGAGTCATGGTACGTAAAGAGGTATCACAGTGGACGCCTGTGACGAGCGGGGTCCCACAGGGGTCAGTTCTAGGACCAGTGCTATTTTTGATATATGTGAACGACATGATGGAAGGAATAGACTCTGAAGTGTCCCTGTTCGCAGATGACGTGAAGTTGATAAGAAGAATTAAATCGGACGAGGATGAGGCAGGACTGCAAAGAGACCTGGACAGGCTGGACATGTGGTCCAGTAACTGGCTTCTCGAATTCAATCCAGCCAAATGCAAAGTCATGAAGATTGGGGAGGGGCAAAGAAGACCGCAGACAGAGTATAGGCTAGGTGGACAAAGGCTAGAGACCTCACTCAGGGAGAAGGATCTTGGGGTGACCATAACACCGAGCACATCACCGGAGGCACACATCAACCAAATAACCGCTGCAGCATACGGGCGCCTGGCAAACCTGAGAATAGCGTTCCGATACCTTAATAAGGAATCGTTCAAGACACTGTACACTGTGTATGTTAGGCCCATACTGGAGTATGCAACACCAGTCTGGAACCCACACCTGGTCAAGCACGTCAAGAAGTTAGAGAAAGTACAAAGGTTTGCAACAAGGCTAGTCCCAGAGCTCAAGGGAATGTCGTACGAGGAAAGGTTAAGGGAAATCGTACTGACGACACTGGAGGACAGAAGGGTCAGGGGAGACATGATAACGACATACAAGATACTGCGGGGAATAGACAAGGTGGACAGAGATAGGATGTTCCAGAGAGGGGACACAGGGACATGGGGTCACAACTTGAAGCTGAAGACTCAGACGAGTCACAGGGACGTTAGGAAGTATTTCTTCAGTCATAGAGTTGTCAGCAAGTGGAATAGCCTAGCAAGTGAAGTAGTGGAGGCAGGAACCATACATAGTTTTAAGAAGAGGTATGACAAAGCTCAGGAAGCAGAGAGAGAGAGGATCCAGTAGCGATAAGTGAAGAGGCGGGGCCAGGAGCTGAGTCTCGACCCCTGCAACCACAATTAGGTGAGTACAATTAGGTGAGTACACACACACACACACACACACACACACACACACACACACACACACACACACATACACACACACACACTCACACACTCACACACTCACACACGCACACATACACACATGTGCGCGCGCGCAATTCATACATAGCTTTAACAAGAGGTACGACAAAACTCTTTCAGCAGGGAGAGAATGGACCTAGTAGTGACCAGCTAAGAGGCGGGGCCAGAAGCTGCGACCATATATAAGTGAGTACACACACAAACACACACACACATCACATTGTTCCTTAGGTATGCATAGGCATATTAGTATACACCCACACATTAGTTACTAAGGTACACACAAGCAGAATATACATTGTTAATAAGTATGTGAAGGCAGCGTAGTTGATAAATCAGACAGATGTGTAACAATTGGGTATCTTTATAAAGTAAACGTTTCGCCGCATACTGACTTCATCAGTCCAATGCAAAAGAGAATGGTGAAAATCAGAAGGAGTTTGAGGTAATCAGTCCCTCAGCCTGGAGTCAATGTATCTGTCCATTGATGGACTGATTACCTCAAAGTCCTTGTGATCTTCGCCATTCTTCTTAATATTAGACTGACGAAGTCACTGTGTGGAGAAATGTTTCTTCATTAAAGATACTCAAGTGTTGCACATGTGTCTAATTTATCAACTTGTCGGTTGTCTGAACCATTTACCTACACAGGCAGCGGATTTTACATACATTGTTGCTAAGATACAGACAGGTAGACCAGCACATACAGGCTAATCAGAGTATAAAACAAATACCATGGTACACATTCCTAACTCATTGCCTTTTCTACATGTTTTAATTATTGAGAGTAATAATGAATTCAAATTTAAAATTTACGGAAAACCTACAAATAACTGTTCCTATGTCCACTATTATTCTTCCCATCAAGATAGAGTTAAACTGTCTGTTTTCTCATCAATGTTTTTGAGAGCTTTACGAATTTGTAGTCCAGAGTTCATAGATGAGGAAATATCCAAAATTTATAAAATAGGTAATGATTTAAAATACCCAAGAAATGTAATTGATAAATCTTTTAAAATTGCTAGAAACACTTTTTACAATCCAATAAGGGACAACCAGCCTTATTCAACTAAAAATATGTTGGTTCTCCCTTACCATGAAAACTTGGTTGATATGCCTTCTCTTCTTAAGACTTTTAATATCAAAGTTGTATTCAAAAATCTTGATACAATAAAAAAAACTTTTGATAAAGAATTCCCCCCAGAATGCTGATGGATGTGTCTATAAGATTCCTCGTAAAATTTGCGATTAAGTTTATTACGGTCAAACTGGTAAAAATCTCGAACCAAGATTAGAGCAACATAAATATAGCATTAAAACTGGACAAGATTCCAATGCTCTATTTATTCATGTGAAAGATTTTGACCATCCAATTGATTTTCAAAAAGTTGAGAAGGTTGTATCAAGCAAGTCCATGGTCGACAGGAATATAATTAAATCTTGTTTCATGAAAAGCAGTTTCGACAATAATATGAATATTTCCTTTCGTTTATATAAATTAGATCCATTTATAATTAATAGAATTTGAGAAGAATTCAATGATACATTGGACAAATAATAAATTTTAAAATGCTTAATTCTTGGGTAGAATAGTTTGTTGGTGGGTTGTGTGAAGGACCTGTCTAGTTGGGCCAGCGGGCCTGCTTCAGTGTTCCCTTTCTTATGAGTAGCACGTCAGTTGCTTTGTTGTGGGATGTGATAGTGAGGTGTGGTCTAGACCCTTTATATGCCTTCCTTTGATGCATTACTTTCATTGTTCCTTGATAATGTGAGTAGTCACGAAAGCACTTGGAATTTCTCTATTCTTTCACAGTGGTTGTTTTGCATATATATATATATATATATATATATATATATATATATATATATATATATATATATATATATATATATATATATATAATATATATATATATACATTATATATATGTATATATATATATATATATATATATATATATATATATATATATATATGTACATATATATATATATACATATATATATATATGTACATATATATATATATATATATATGTACATATATATATATATATAAAAATATATCTGTAGATATATATATATACATATATAAATATATATATATATATATATATATATATATATATATATATATATATATATATATATATATATATATATATATATCTGTGGTGCCGAATAGGCAGAACTTGCGATCTTGGCTTAAATAGCAACGCTCATCTTGCCATATAGGACAAGTGAAAATTTGTGTATGCAATAATTTCGCCAAAATCATTCTGAAACTAACGAAAAAAAAATATATTTCACTGTGTTTGTTTAGTATTAAATTATTGTAAACAAATCTAAAATATATTTAGTTGGGTTAGGCTAAAATAAATTGCGCTTGTTATAATAAGGTTAGGTAAGTTTTCTAAGTACCTTTTGGTGCAAAATTATAAATTTTTACATCAACATTAATGAAAAAAGTATATCTTTAAACGTATAAGAGAAATTTTTAGAAAGGACTTTATTTTAAATGAGTTCTTGCTAATTGACCAGTTTTACATATTCGGCACGACATATATATATATATATATATATATATATATATATATATATATATATATATATATATATATATATATATATATATATATATATATATATATATATATATATATATATATATTTTATTATCACACTGGCCGATTCCCACCAAGGCAGGGTGGCCCGAAAAAGAAAAACTTTCACCATCATTCACTCCATCACTGTCTTGCCGGAAGGGTGCTTTACACTACAGTTTTTAAACTGCAACATTAACACCCCTCCTTCAGAGTGCAGGCACTGTACTTCCCATCTCCAGGACTCAAGTCCGGCCTGCCGGTTTCCCTGAATCCCTTCATAAATGTTACTTTGCTCACACTCCAACAGCACGTCAAGAATTAAAAACCATTTGTCTCCATTCACTCCTATCAAACACGCTCACGCATGCCTGCTGGAAGTCCAAGCCCCTCGCACACAAAACCTCCTTTACCCCCTCCCTCCAACCTTTCCTAGGCCGACCCCTACCCCGCCTTCCTTCCACTACAGACTGATACACTCTTGAAGTCATTCTGTTTCGCTCCATTCTCTCTACATGTCCGAACCACCTCAACAACCCTTCCTCAGCCCTCTGGACAACAGTTTTGGTAATCCCGCACCTCCTCCTAACTTCCAAACTACGAATTCTCTGCATTATATTCACACCACACATTGCCCTCAGACATGACATCTCCACTGCCTCCAGCCTTCTCCTCGCTGCAACATTCATCACCCACGCTTCACATCCATATAAGAGCGTTGGTAAAACTATGCTCTCATACATTCCCCTCTTTGCCTCCAAGGACAAAGTTCTTTGTCTCCACAGACTCCTAAGTGCACCACTCACTCTTTTTCCCTCATCAATTTTATGATTCACCTCATCTTTCATAGACCCATCCGCTGACACGTCCACTCCCAAATATCTGAATACGTTCACCTCCTCCATACTCTCTCCCTCCAATCTGATATCCAATCTTTCATTACCTAATCTTTTTGTTATCCTCATAACCTTACTCTTTCCTGTATTCACCTTTAATTTTCTTCTTTTGCACACCCTACCAAATTCATCCACCAATCTCTGCAACTTCTCTTCAGAATCTCCCAAGAGCACAGTGTCATCAGCAAAGAGCAGCTGTGACAACTCCCACTTTGTGTGTGATTCTTTATCTTTTAACTCCACGTCTCTTGCCAAGACCCTCGCATTTACTTCTCTTACAACCCCATCTATAAATATATTAAACAACCATGGTGACATCACACATCCTTGTCTAAGGCCTACTTTTACTGGGAAAAAATTTCCCTCTTTCCTACATACTCTAACTTGAGCCTCACTATCCTCGTAAAAACTCTTCACTGCTTTCAGTAACCTACCTCCTACACCATACACTTGCAAAATCTGCCACATTGCCCCCCTATCCACCCTGTCATACGCCTTTTCCAAATCCATAAATGCCACAAAGACCTCTTTAACCTTATCTAAATACTGTCCACTTATATGTTTCACTGTAAACACCTGGTCCACACACCCCCTACCTTTCCTAAAGCCTCCTTGTTCATCTGCTATCCTATTCTCCGTCTTACTCTTAATTCTTTCAATTATAACTCTACCATACACTTTACCAGGTATACTCAACAGACTTATCCCCCTATAATTTTTGCACTCTCTTTTATCCCCTTTGCCTTTATACAAAGGAACTATGCATGCTCTCTGCCAATCCCTAGGTACCTTACACTCTTCCATACATTTATTAAATAATTGCACCAACCACTCCAAAACTATATCCCCACCTGCTTTTAACATTTCTATCTTTATCCCATCAATCCCGGCTGCCTTACCCCCTTTCATTTTACCTACTGCCTCACGAACTTCCCCCACACTCACAACTGGCTCTTCCTCACTCCTACAAGATGTTATTCCTCCTTGCCCTATACACGAAATCACAGCTTCCCTATCTTCATCAACATTTAAAAATTCCTCAAAATATTCCCTCCATCTTCCCAATACCTCTAACTCTCCATTTAATAACTCTCCTCTCCTATTTTTAACTGACAAATCCATTTGTTCTCTAGGCTTTCTTAACTTGTTAATCTCACTCCAAAACTTTTTCTTATTTTCAACAAAATTTGTTGATAACATCTCACCCACTCTCTCATTTGCTCTCTTTTTACATTGCTTCACCACTCTCTTAACCTCTCTCTTTTTCTCCATATACTCTTCCCTCCTTGCATCACTTCTACTTTGTAAAAACTTCTCATATGCTAACTTTTTCTCCCTTACTACTCTCTTTACATCATCATTCCACCAATCGCTCCTCTTCCCTCCTGCACCCACTTTCCTGTAACCACAAATTTCTGCTGAACACTCTAACACTACATTTTTAAACCTACCCCATACCTCTTCGACCCCATTGCCTATGCTCTCATTAGCCCATCTATCCTCCAATAGCTGTTTATATCTTACCCTAACTGCCTCCTCTTTTAGTTTATAAACCTTCACCTCTCTCTTCCCTGATGCTTCTATTCTCCTTGTATCCCATCTACCTTTTACTCTCAGTGTAGCTACAACTAGAAAGTGATCTGATATATCTGTGGCCCTTCTATAAACATGTGCATCCTGAAGTCTACTCAACAGTCTTTTATCTACCAATACATAATCCAACAAACTACTGTCATTTCGCCCTACATCATATCTTGTATACTTATTTATCCTCTTTTTCTTAAAATATGTATTACCTATAACTAAACCCCTTTCTATACAAAGTTCAATCAAAGGGCTCCCATTATCATTTACACCTGGCACCCCAAACTTACCTACCACACCCTCTCTAAAAGTTTCTCCTACTTTAGCATTCAGGTCCCCTACCACAATTACTCTCTCACTTGGTTCAAAGGCTCCTATACATTCACTTAACATCTCCCAAAATCTCTCTCTCTCCTCTGCATTCCTCTCTTCTCCAGGTGCATACACGCTTATTATGACCAACTTCTCGCATCCAACCTTTACTTTAATCCACATTATTCTTGAATTTACACATTCATATTCTCTTTTCTCCTTCCATAACTGATCATTTAACATTACTGCTACCCCTTCCTTTGCTCTAACTCTCTCAGACACTCCAGATTTAATCCCATTTATTTCCCCCCACTGAAACTCTCCTACCCCCTTCAGCTTTGTTTCGCTTAGGGCCAGGACATCCAACTTCTTTTCATTCATTGCATTTATATATATATATATATATATATATATATATATATATATATATATATATATATATATATATATATATATATATATATATATATATATATATATATATATATATATATATATATATATATATATATATATATATATATATATATATATATATATATATATATATATATATATATATATATGCAAAACAACCACTCTGAAAGAATAGAGAAATTCCAAGCGCTTTCGTGACTACTCACATTATCAAGGAACTATGAGAGTGAAGCATCCAAGGAAGCTATATAAGGGGTCCGGTCAGCACCTCACTATCAGATCCACAACGGTTAAACACGTGACGCGCGGCGACCCAACTTGGATAGGTCCTTTGCACAACTCACCCCCAAGCTATTCTTCCCAAGAAAATTTAAAAATTATTTGTCCAGTGTATTATTAAATTCTTCCCAAATTCTATTAATTATAAATGGATCTAATTTATATAAACCAAAGGAAATATTCATATTATTGTCAAAACTGCTTTTTATGAAACAAGATTCAATTATATTCCTGTCGACCATGGACTTGCTTGATACTACTTTCTCAACTTTTTGAAAATCAATTGGATGGTTAAAATCTCTTACATGAATAAATAGAACATTGGAATCTTGTCCAGTTCTAATGCTATATTTATGTTGTTTTAATCTTAGTTCGAGATTTTTACCAGTTTGACCGTAATAAACTTTATCGCAAATTTTACAAGGAATCTTATAGACACATCCATCAGCATTTTGGGGGGAATTCTTTATCAAAAGTTTTTTTACTGTATCAAGATTTTTGAATACAACTTTAATATTAAAAGTCTTAAGAAGAGAAGGCATATCAACCAAGTTTTCATGGTAAGGGAGAACCAACATATTTTTAGTTGAATAAGGCTGGTTGTCCCTTTTTGGATTATAAAAAGTGTTTCTAGCAACTTTAAAAGATTTATCAATTACATTTCTTGGGTATTTTAAATCATTACCTATTTCATAAATTTTGGATATTTCCTCATCTATGAACTCAGGACTACAAATTCGTAAAGCTCTCAAAAACATTGATGAGAAAACAGACAGTTTGACTCTATCTTGATGCGAGGAATAATAGTGAACATAGGAACAGTTATTTGTAGGTTTTCTGTAAATTTTAAATTTGAATTCATTATTACCCTTAATAATTAAAACATCTAGAAAAGGCAATGAGTTATTTTCTTCAAACTCAACAGTAAAGTTTATAGAATGGGCTAAGCTATTTAATTTTCCAAGAAAATGGTGTATATCTACATTTTTGGGCATAAGACACAAAATATCATCAACATATCTGAACCATTTTGCTCTATTAGGGAGGATTGTTTTAAGCAACCTTGTTTCAAAAAATTCCATGTATAGGTTACTAAGAACAGGTGAAAGAGGATTTCCCATTGCCATACCAAACTTCTGAGTGTAAAACTTATCATTAAATACAAATTTTGCATCAACAATGCAAAGTTTAATAAGTTTAATGATAGTAGGAACTGGCAATGGTAAATCATAGTTAACGAGTTCTTCAGATAAGAAACTTAATAAATCATCAACAGGAACTTTCGTAAACAAGGAAGTAACATCAAAACTAACCATGTTAAAATCATTTAAGTCAGTCAAGGAGCTTAATTTATCAACCAAGTCTATGTTGTTTTTAACATTAAAGTTAGAAATTTTGCCAACAATAGGGCTCAAAATATCAACAAGCCATTTGGATAATTTATATGAAACTGACCCTATGGAGCTAATAATTGGTCTGACTGGATTCCCTGGTTTGTGTGTTTTTATTAGTCCATACATGTAAGGTAAAGATGGATTAGTGGAAGTAAATTGTTTGACTAATTCATCTTTGCCTTTCAGTAGAAGTTTTATTGTTTTATTGAAATTGCTGTTAACGGCTTCTAGGGGATTTTTCCTAAGTTTAGAATAGGTTTCAGTATCATCTAAGAGATTATTCATTTTTTCTTGGTAATCATTTTCTTTCATAATTACTATTGCATTTATTTTGTCTGCGCCTTACTAAAGCAGACAAAAGTAGACAAGGTCTCCTCAGTTGACAAGGAAATATTATAGGAGAGAAATAATTATGAAATACTCAGGAAATAATGTGAGACAATACAGGAAGTTAAACGTTTAAAAAA
>NW_027199230.1:0-34344 GCF_038502225.1 Cherax quadricarinatus
GGGGCTGATAGTACTGTCCAGGGAGACAGTAATGGTGAAGCTGGAGGTGCTCTCCTGGGAGACAGTAATGGTGAAGCTGGAGGTGCTGTCCTGGGAGACAGTAATGGTGAAGCTGGAGGTGCTGTCCTGGGAGACAGTAATGGTGAAGCTGGAGATGCTGTCCTGGGAGACAGTAATGGTGAAGCTGGAGATTTTGTCCAGGTAGTCGGGAATTATACGCAGGAAGGAATACATATAAATGACCTCATAGGGGACAGGAGCCATAGTAGGGAAACAAGTGTAGTCAAAGATAAGATAAAACCAATATTGCAAACTAGAAATACCGCAGGAAATAGCAAACAAGAGGACTCCACTAGCAATAGTGAGGATATATTACCAAAAACAACTGGTGGGAGCTCCATTGTTGGTGCTAGGGATGATAGAAGTAAGACAGGGAAACATGCACCAACAGGGAATACAGTCACAGAAACCCAAGGCAAACGGAAACCAAGCCTTTGCACATACTATGCACTTGGTATCTGCTGGCATGGGAAATCTGGAAAAACAGATGGAACGTGCAACTATGACCACCCTAGAAAATGCCATGCCCATATGACAACAGGAAAATGCAAACTCCCTTCCTGTAAGCTGTTTCACCCTGAACTGTGTACCTCTTCAGTACAGGAAAGACTGTGCTATAACTTAAATTGCCAGGCATACCATCTAAAGGGGACAAAAAGATACAAAACATCCAGGCCATGGGAAAACCTGGGTAGCCACAACCACTCAAGAGGGAGAGGTTTTTTAGTGCCAGGAAGGAAAAAAAACTGGCAGGAAATGGCAGAAATCGTACACCAAATCCAGTCATTCCTGGAGTGGAACCACAGTCGATGGCCTCCACTCCAAACCAACAGATACAGATACTAATGCCGGAAAAAAAATCCCCCCCAGTACCAACAATACCACCAGTCCGATAACATTCTTCTTTGCAAATATACAGGGTCTAAAGCCAGCAACAAACAACAAAATACCTTTCATCCGTGGACTGCTTGCAGAGGCAAAGGCAATGTTCGCGGCTTTCACTGAGACCCACATAAAGGATCACTTGGACAACGAAATATGGATCCCAGGTTAAAACCTATACAGATGTGACAGAGTGAACAGGCAAAAGGGGGGGGGGTTGGCCTGTACATTGCAGAGTCACTTGTTTGCACAGAACTGCTTAATGCCTCAAATGATGTAGTGGAAGTTTTAGCAGTAAAGGTCGAGAACCAAAACCTAGTCATTGTGGTAGTCTACAAGCCTCCGGATGCACCCAACATCTTGCTCCTGGGGGATTTCAACTTAAGGCACCTAAAATGGAGGAATATAGCAAATAATATTGTTGCAGTAATAACACCAGGAGGCAGCTCTGATGAAAACTCACACTCACACGAGCTTTTAAATCTCTGCACAAAATTCAATTTAAACCAGCAAATAATAGAGCCTACTAGACTGGAGAATACACTAGACCTCATCTTCACTAACAATGATGATCTGATAAGAAATGTCACCATATCAAAAACAATATACTCAGATCACAACATAACTGAGGTTCAGACATGTATGCGTGGAGCCCCAGACCGACATAATGAGACTAGTCACGAGGGAGCATTCACCAAATTCAACTTCAATAACAAAAACATAAAGTGGGACCAAGTAAACCAAGTCCTAACCGATATAAGCTGGGAAGATATACTAAGCAACACAGACCCCAACTTATGCCTAGAACAGATTAACTCGGTGGCACTCGATGTATGCACAAGGCTTATTCCTCTAAGAAAAAGGAGGAGTAGATGTAAAATAGAAAGAGACAGGCGCTCCCTTTACAGGCGACGGAAAAGAATAACAGAGCGGCTAAAAGAGGTCAATATATCTGAAATGCGTAGGGAGACACTGGTCAGAGAAATAGCAAGCATCGAACTTAAGCTAAAAGAATCCTTTAGGAGTCAGGAATCGCGGTAAGAACTAAAAGCCATAAATGAAATCGAAAGAAACCCAAAGTATTTCTTCTCCTATGCCAAATCAAAATCGAGAACAACGTCCAGTATTGGGCCCCTACTTAAACAAGATGGGTCCTACACAGATGACAGCAAGGAAATGAGTGAGCTACTCAAGTCCCAATATGACTCAGTTTTTAGCAAGCCGATCAAAATGAATTTTTTATGAGAGAGCCACAAAATTTGATTAACACAAGCCTATCCGATGTTATCCTGACGCCAAATGACTTCGAACAGGCGATAAATGACATGCCCATGCACTCTGCCCCAGGGCCAGACTCATGGAACTCTGTGTTCATCAAATACTGCAAGAAGCCCCTATCACGAGCCTTTTCCATCCTGTGGAGAGGGAGCATGGACACGGGGGTCGTCCCACAGTTACTAAAAACAACAGACATAGCCCCACTCCACAAAGGGGGCAGTAAAGCAACAGCAAAGAACTACAGACCAATAGCACTTACATCCCATATCATAAAAATCTTTGAAAGGGTCTTAAGAAGCAAGATCACCACCCATCTAGAAACCCATCAGTTACACAACCCAGGGCAACATGGATTTAGAACAGGTCGCTCCTGTCTGTCTCAACTATTGGATCACTACGACAAGGTCCTAAATGCACTAGAAGACAAAAAGAATGCAGATGTAATATATACAGACTTTGCAAAAGCCTTCGACAAGTGTGACCATGGCGTAATAGCGCACAAAATGCGTGCTAAAGGAATAACAGGAAAAGTCGGTCGATGGATCTATAATTTCCTCACTAACAGAACACAGAGAGTAGTCGTCAACAGAGTAAAGTCCGAGGCAGCTACGGTGAAAAGCTCTGTTCCACAAGGCACAGTACTCGCTCCCATCTTGTTCCTCATCCTCATATCCGACATAGACAAGGATGTCAGCCACAGCACCGTGTCTTCCTTTGCAGATGACACCCGAATCTGCATGACAGTGTCTTCCATTGCAGACACTGCAAGGCTCCAGGCGGACATCAACCAAATCTTTCAGTGGGCTGCAGAAAACAATATGAAGTTCAACGATGAGAAATGTCAATTACTCAGATATGGTAAACATGAGGAAATTAAATCTTCATCAGAGTACAAAACAAATTCTGGCCACAAAATAGAGCGAAACACCTACGTCAAAGACCTGGGAGTGATCATGTCGGAGGATCTCACCTTCAAGGACCATAACATTGTATCAATCGCATCTGCTAGAAAAATGACAGGATGGATAATGAGAACCTTCAAAACTAGGGAGGCCAAGCCCATGATGACACTCTTCAGGTCACTTGTTCTATCTAGGCTGGAATATTGCTGCACACTAACAGCACCTTTCAAGGCAGGTGAAATTGCCGACCTAGAAAATGTACAGAGAACTTTCACGGCGCGCATAACGGAGATAAAACACCTCAATTACTGGGAGCGCTTGAGGTTCCTGAACCTGTATTCCCTGGAACGCAGGAGGGAGAGATACATGATTATATACACCTGGAAAATCCTAGAGGGACTAGTACCGAACTTGCACACGAAAATCACTCACTACGAAAGCAAAAGACTTGGCAGACGATGCACCATCCCCCCAATGAAAAGCAGGGGTGTCACTAGCACGTTAAGAGACCATACAATAAGTGTCAGGGGTCCGAGACTGTTCAGCTGCTCCCAGCACACATAAGGGGGATTACCAACAGACCCCTGGCAGCCTTCAAGCTGGCACTGGACAAGCACCTAAAGTCAGTTCCTGATCAGCCCGGCTGTGGCTCGTACGTTGGTTTGCGTGCAGCCAGCAGCAACAGCCTGGTTGATCAGGCTCTGATCCACCAGGAGGCCTGGTCACAGACCGGGCCGCAGGGGCGTTGACCCCCAGAACTCTCTCCAGGTAAACTCCAGGTATAAAAATTAATTACCGGAATATTATTAGTGTCTTCCTGTGTAAAAACCGAGAGAAAATAATTATTTAAAATCGAGCACATTTCATTCTCTTTGTCAGTAAGATGCCCATAGTTATTTTTAAGGGGACCTATCTTATCTCTGACTTTTGTTCTATATACCTGGAAAAAACTTTTTGGGTTAGTTTTAGAATCCTTAGCAACTTTAATTTCATAGTCCCTTTTAGCTTTTCTTATCCCCTTTGTAATGTCCCTCTTAATGTCAATATACTGATTCATAAGATGACCCTCGCCTCTTTTGATACGCCTATAAATTCCTTTCTTATGACCTAGTAGATATTTCAGCCTATTATTCATCCATTTTGGGTCGTTTCTATTTGATCTAATTTCTTTATAAGGGATAAACGTTCTTTGAGCAGCATGTATTGTGTTCAGAAAACTGTCATATTGATAGCTCTCTTCGTTACCCCAGTCAACAGATGAAAAGTGTTCTCTAAGCCCATCGTAATCTGCTAAGCGAAAATCTGGGACTGTTACTGAGTTATCCCTACTATCATAGTTCCATTCAATACTAAATGTAATCGATTTGTGGTCGCTAGCACCCAGTTCCTCTGAAACTTCTAAATTATTAACAAGGGATTCATTGTTTGCCAGAACTAAGTCAAGCAGGTTATTACCCCTTGTAGGTTCTGTCACAAATTGCTTCAAAAAACAATCCTGAACTACTTCTAAGAAGTCGTATGATTCTAAATTCCCAGTCAAGAAATTCCAATCAATATGACTAAAGTTAAAGTCTCCTAGAATTACTACATTATCGTGCCTTGTGGCCTTAACAATTTCCTCCCATAGTAGTTTCCCCTGGTCCCTATCTAAATTTGGGGGACGGTATATCACATCTAAAATTAACTTTTCATGCCCCTCTGAAAATTCTATCCAAACAGACTCTGTATGTGTTACTTCAGACTTAATACCCGTTTTTATGCAACAGTTCAAGCGATCTCGGACATACAGTGCCACCCCACCCCCCTTCCCGATACTTCTATCTACTTGGAACAATTTAAAACCCTGAATGTGACATTCTGCAGGCATGTCCCGACTTTTTGAATTAAACCACGTCTCAGTAATGGCAAATACATCTATGTTACCTGCACTAGCAACTAGTCTCAACTCGTCCATCTTATTCCTAGCACTGCGACTATTTGTGTAATAAATACTTAAAGACCCTCCTCTCTCTTTACCCTTCCTGCTCCTTTCTGTTATTCCACTAAACCTATTACTGTCCTTGTCAATTAGTGCCACTGGCTTTCCAATATCCACCTTATTTTGCCTATTACTAGTTCTCCTAGTACTCATATAACTACCCTGAGACTTCACAGTTTTCCCGCAAAAACCCATACCACTAACTATTCCTAGTTTAAAGACCTAACAGCTCCCTCCACTGCGTTGGCCAATGCTCCCACCCCACACCTAGATAAGTGAACCCCATCCCTGGCATACAGGTCATTTCTGCCATAGAAGAGGTCCCAGTTGTCAATGAATGTTACCGCATTTTCCTTACAGTATTTGTCCAGCCAGCAATTGACACCAATTGCTCTGGACAACCATTCATTTCCAACTCCTCTCCTTGGTAAAATGCCACATATGACAGGTTTCCCACCCTTCCTCCTAATTATCTCTATTGCTGACCTATACCTGCTAATCAGGTCCTCACTCCTACGTCTGCCAACATCGTTGCCTCCAGCACTGAGACAGATAATAGGATTGCTCCCATTACCTCTCATGATGTCATCTTCATACGGGAGGTTCCTTACACAGTAAATCATTTTAGTCATTCTTCTCTCTATGTTCTCTAATGAGTCTATGTCCATCCTGTAGTAAGGGGACCAAAACTGAGCAGCATATTCTAAATGAGGCCTCACTAGTGATGTATAGAGCTGTAAAATAACTTTTGGACTTCTGTTACTTATACTTCTTGACATAAATCCCAGTAATCTGTTGGCCTTGTTGCGCACACTAAGGCACTGCTGTCTTGGCTTTAGATTTCTGCTTACCATGACTCCCAAGTCTTTTTTACATTCTGTATGACCAAGCTCTACTTCACCTAGATTATAGCTTCGAGGGTTATTTTCATTACCAAGGGCAAGTACCTTACACTTTTCCACATTAAACTTCATCTGCCATTTTTCAGACCAAGACATTAATTTGTTCAAATCGTCCTGGAGTTCATTGATATCCTCCTCAGAGTGAATTATACGGCCTATCTTTGTATCATCAGCAAACTTACTCATGTCACTAGTAATCCCTTCATCAAGGTCATTAATATAAATTATGAACAGGAGAGGGCCTAAAACTGATCCTTGTGGAACGCCACTAGTGACTAATCCCCATTCAGATTTCACTCCATTAATGGTAACTCTCTGCTTTCTATTGGTAAGCCATGCCTCAATCCATGCTAGAACTTTACCTCTTATACCATGAGCTGCCACTTTTCTTAAGAGTCTCTTGTGAGGTACTCTGTCGAAGGCAGCACCTCACTATCAGATCCCACAACCACGGCAACCCAACTTGGATAGGTCCTTTGCACAACTCACCCATGTTGATAAATTAGACACATGTGCAACTCTTGGGGATCTTTATTGAGGAAACGTTTCGCCACACAGTGGCTTCATCAGTCCATACATAGGAGAAACTTGAAGAACAGGAGGAGAATGAGGTAATCAGTCCCTCAACCTTGAGTCGATGTGTTCAGTTCCATAGTATAAAACAATGCTCTTCTCCAGACTGAGGGACTGACCACCTCAAAACTTTAAGGGTGATGGACTGATTACATCGTCTTCAAGTATCTTCTGCTTCTATCAACTTTTCTGTACTCGACTGAAGAAGCCTACTGTGTAGGCGAAACGTTTCGAAATAAAGATACCTAACTGTTGCATATGTGTCTTACTTAAAACCTCTTTCATGAATAATTAGAGCATTGGAATCTTGTCCAGTTCTAATGCTATATTTATGTTGTTTTAATCTTAGTTCGAGATTTTTACCAGTTTGACCGTAATAAACTTTATCGCAAATTTTACAAGGAATCTTATAGACACATTCATCAGCATTTTGGGGGAATTCTTTATCAAAAGTTTTTTTTACTGTATCAAGATTTTTGAATACAACTTTAAAATTAAAAGTCTTAGGAAGAGAAGGCATATCAACCAAGTTTTCATGGTAAGGGAGAACCAACATATTTTTAGTTGAATAAGGCTGGTTGTCCCTTTTTGGATTGTAAAAAGTATTTCTAGCAACTTTAAAAGATTTATCAATTACATTTCTTGGGTATTTTAAATCATTACCCAAGAAATGTAATTGATAAATCTTTTAAAGTTGCTAGAAATACTTTTTACAATCCAAAAAGGGACAACCAGCCTTATTCAACTAAAAATATGTTGGTTCTCCCTTACCATGAAAACTTGGTCGATATGCCTTCTCTTCTTAAGACTTTTAATATTAAAGTTGTATTCAAAAATCTTGATACAGTAAAAAAACTTTTGATAAAGAATTCCCCCCAAAATTCTGATGGATGTGTCTATAAGATTCCTTGTAAAATTTGCGATAAAGTTTATTACGGTCAAACTGGTAAAAATCTCGAACTAAGATTAAAACAACATAAATATTGCATTAGAACTGGACAAGATTCCAATGCTCTATTTATTCATGTAAGAGATTTTAACCATCCAATTGATTTTCAAAAAGTTGAGAAAGTAGTATCAAGCAAGTCCATGGTCGACAGGAATATAATTGAATCTTGTTTCATAAAAAGCAGTTTTGACAATAATATGAATATTTCCTTTGGTTTATATAAATTAGATCCATTTATAATTAACAGAATTTGGGAAGAATTTAATAATACACTGGACTAATAATAATTTTTAAATTTTCTTGGGTAGAATAGTTTGTGGGTGAGTTGTGCAAAGGACCTATCCAAGTTGGGTCGGCGCGCGTCAGGTGTTTAACCGTTGTGGGATCTGATAGTGAGGTGCTGGCCAGACCCCTTATATAGCTTCCTTGGATGCTTTATTTTCATAGTTCCTTGATAATGTGAGTAGTCACGAAAGTGCTTGGAATTTCTCTATTCTTTCAGAGTGGTTGTTTTGCATATATATATATATATATATATATATATATATATATATATATATATATATATATATATATATATATATATATATATATATATATATATATATATATATATATATATATATATGTATATATATATATATATATATATATATATATATGTCGTGCCTAATATGTAAAACAGAACACAGAACAGAGGACTCACAGGTAAGGGCCCACTAGGGGCGAGGGGCAAGTGGGGACAGGATGAAGAAGATAGTTGGGGAGAGGAAAAAATCTTAAGAAGGAGGAAAAGTGTCAGGACTTTACCCAACTGCTAATCAATGGAAACATAATATTCAGCAGTGTCACTCTCGTGAGTACATCAATTTGCAACGACTGGACGCGGCACGGGCACAGGTTACTGTAAAAAAGTGACGCAAACGCACGTCGCAAGCACTTCTTCTCAAAACGCACAAAGACACAGCTGTATGACAATGGCACTTTTAAGTTATTGGAATAGTTAGGCTAATTAAGTCAGGTAGTTTATTTGTATTGAGGTGGAGGTGCCGGGTCGTACAACGGTTGAAAGAGATTTACATCATTGTAAGGATGTCTGAGAGTATCTCCTAAGTATGTAGTCCAGTGTTCATGATATTCTTCAAGTCTGTCAAGTTGTTTGTCACTGAGTGTCTTCCAGAATACCTTCAAAGCCGGTGTGTTTGTCATGAGGTGGAGAGATTCACTGGTGGCAAATTCGTCCCACCTCACTCCCAACACCCAACGTAATGCTCGATTCTGGATGCGTTGGAATTTTAGTGCGTTTGTCTTGGCGGTTAACGTTATAGCGAGTGGAGAGTAAGAGAGTAGAGGTCGAATGAGTGCTTTGTATAGATGTAGTTTTGTCTTGGGACTGGCTCCTCTCAGCTTATATAACCTTGAGAGCGCAATCCCCGCCTGTGCAGTCTTAGCAGTAATGTGAGATTTTAGGTTCAGTGTGTTGCCGAGGGTAACACCAAGGACAACTATTGAGAAGGAGCGTGGGATGGGGGTACGGGAGGCGCTTGTTTTGAGTTCGACAGGAGTCGGGACATCGCGCCTTCTATGGAAGTAAGTGATCTTTGACTTATTTGGGTTGGTTTTAATGCGCCATAATAATTCCCAGGCGGTAATCCTGTCGACCTCTCTTTGTGTTCTGCGTGCAAGGAAACGAATGTTTTCATGTGCTCTAGGTTGAGTGATGTCGTCTGCGTACGAAAGTGTGTGTTTGAGTAAAGAGGTTCAGGTAAATCATTCGTGTAGAGTATATATAGGGTGGGAGATAGGACAGAGCCTTGAGGTACACCCGCTTTTGAAGTGAAATAGACAGAATTATGATATCTGAATCGTATACGCATCGTTCGGCCATCTAAAAGTGACATAATAATTTCATCATATTTACAGTTAATTCAAAGGACGTGCAAAGTTTATATTTTAATCCATCATGCCAAACAGTGTCAAAAGCTTTCTCTACATCTTTGGCTACAGTGGAGGTACAGTTCTGGACCTTATTGATACGTATATAATTCAGGATTATATTCAAAACGTCTTGGGTAGAACGTTGTTGTCGGAAACCGAATTGTCTTTCAGTAAGCAAGTTATTTGTCTCTAGGTGAGTCCTGAGTCGCATATTTACAAGTCGTTCTTACCCAAAATTTCAAGGAGGCTAATTGGTCTATAGTTCTTGGGGTCAGTCAAATCTTTTCCAGGTTTTGGTATGAGCCATGCAGTAGCAGATTTAAAGAATGGAGCGAAATAGCCAGATGTAAGGGAAGCATTAAAGAGGTCAGTGATAGCGCAAGCAACAGAAAGTGGAAGGTGACGAAGGACAGAATGTGATAGACATGAAGCAACTGTTTTTTTTTTTTTTTTGGAAGGTGTGCTAGTAGAGAATGAACATCAGTTACAGAAAAAGGAGAGTTTAGAGGATGCGTGGAGGATAGTGTGTTTAGGTTTATGATTGGATCAGGATTGGTTAAGTCGTCATGATTGGATACCCATCGCTCTATGTCTAATGTGTGTGCTATGACAGCTTGGTCTGGTGAATGTGGGTGGAAGATGTGTTCCCATATGTCTTTGAAAATATGTACAGCTTCAGCAGGGTCAGAGATCTGTCTGTTGTTGTGATTAATGTGTCTGAAACTTGTGGATGGAGGGGTGCCTGTAAGTCTCCGAATGAATGACCAGAATGCTTTGGGATCTCTTGTACGCTGGACATCTGTTGTGTTTATAATTGATTGCCTATGTCGGGCATGGTCATCATCTAGGCTATGGATGATATGTGTACGTAAGATAGTTAGGTCTCATCGGATGATATTTAGTCTGTTTTGGTTTGCTAGGAAACGGTGTCTGTAACAGATGAGCAGTCTTTTTGTTCTTTCTGATGGGCGGAAAGAGAAACGTAATTTGTGGTGTGTCATGGGAACAGTCTCTGCAGCGGCTTGGGTAATTGATTGTTAAATGCGTTGAATTTGTGTGTCTATGCCTGATACTGGCCTATTGTCATAGTTGTGTGTGAGATCAAGAGTGTTTAGACGTTGTTTGAACAGATCCCAATCCGCCTGAGTAATCTGGAGAGGGGAAAACTGGAATGAGTATAGGATTTGAGGAAATATGGAAAATGATAGAAATGTGGTCAGATCCAGAGAGCGGTCCTGGTGTTGTGTAGTGATGTAAGCGATTACTAGCTCTGTTTGTAAAAATTTTATCAGGGGTGCCTTGGCCATTGTATGTAAAGACTGTTGGGAAGTAAGATCCAAGGTGTATGATAATGTTTCTGTGTAACAAGTGTATGAAGTTGCCTACCATGCAAATTTGTAGAGTTGTCATGGAAGTCAGTGTATTTGGCATTGAGGTCGGCAAGTAGGTATACAGGGAGATGTGTGTGATTAAAAAGAATGGTTAAATCATGAATGTTAATGTTTTGGTTGGGTCTGGTATATGTCGTGTAGAGGATGATGGGTCCGTGTATCGTGTAAATTTTCACAGCCATGCTGTGAGAATATGTAAATGGAAGGGGTAAGAATTCATGTTTAATGGTGCCTTTAACAAGAATAGCTACGCCATTCCAGTTTTCGGCAGGTGATTGACGGGCTGTATATCCTAAGTGTCTGACACGTTGATCATCACGCACACACGTGCTGTTGAATAACAACACGTCTGGTTGTTCAGATTCAACGAGGTCAGCAAGAATGTGTTTGTTTGCGTTATAAGCACGTATGTTAAATTGAATAACCTTAAAAGCCATGGTAGGGGTGTCTTGATGATGGGGGATGTAAGTCTTTCTTATATTTATCTGGATAACCCATCACGAGTGTACCATCATCTGATCTATATTTGTTCGGTTGTGTTTTACGGTTTCTGGATTCAAGACGGAGAGGGGAAGATGAGAGGGGGCGGGAGGAGGAGGTGGGACGAGATGTAGAGGTAGGACGAGAGGATGAGGTGGGGCGAGAGGAAGAGGGGGAGGACGAGGGCTGATTTATTAAGTATTGAACTGTATCCAAACAATTGCTGAATTTGGGAGAGTCAGTATAATTTTGTTTCATAGTAGGAGATCGAGACTTGTGAGTAGGAGAACGAGAAGGACGATCTTTCAGTGCTGGAGCTGGAGCTGGTGGATGGATTAGAAGGAAAGGATTGTGGCATATGGGAGGGAAGAGAAGGGTCTGCCTGAGCAGAAGCATGAAGAGGAGTTTCTGGAGTGGAGAGAGAGGTGTTAGGAAAAGGTTCATCCTTGGGAAGAAAGAAATCAGGAGGGAAAATGATGGGGTCAAAATTGTTAGCTTTTAGAAGATCATTTAGCATCGTGGGATAGTTGGCACTTTTGAATGCTTTGTGACAGTAGACAGCAGTGAGTACAATGGTCTCAAGGATATTCGATTGTTTGGAGGAAGAAGGAGCCATGGGAATGTTTGTTTGGGCAGCAGCTGCATAGGAAGGGTAGGCTGTAAATGTGGAAGTAGAAGGAACAGAAGTATTGGGTTGGTAAGTGGATGAGGATGTTGACTGTGCTTGTGGAAATGGTGTCAAGACTGGGTTGGGAAGGTTTAGAGACTGGTCTTTTCGTAAGGAAGAAACATGTTCCTTACGAGAAGGGCATTGAAATGAAGTTGCAAAATGTGCCTAAGAGCAGTGCAAGCATTTGGGAGGGTTGGTACATTTCTGCCATGTGTGGCCTGGAGAAGAACACTTGGAACATAGCTGTTGTTTGTTACAAGCATTCTTCAAATGACCAAACTCAAGGCATTTAAAGCACTGATGAACAGAAACATAGTTAGGGAGAAACAGTGAAGTAGGTGGAAGAAGGAAGTAGTTTGCTCGAACACCATGTTTGAACAATATATCAGCCTCATCTGGAGTAGAACATCTGATCTTAAGAATGTTGGTACGTTCAGGATGAAAAAGTTCCTCAACTGTGACATGATTTTGTGAAGAAATGTCAGTCATCAAAGCGTCTTTGTCTTGGTTGTATTCGTTAAGCAATGATGAGTCGACAAATTTTGCCACAACTGTGCTCCTGGCCTTATGATCAGGAGCCCAATCGATAGCAAAGCCTGCCATAGAGAGCTTATCTCGACTTCCTTACTGGTACAGAGGTCATAATTTACAGGATGTGTCTAGTATGTGTCTTGATGATGCTTATCATCCGAGCCTGGGTAATGTTGAAAAAGGTAGAAGCATAATCAATCGTATCCTTATCATCTTTAGAGTACTTTAACATAAGGGCCATTGTCGGAAAGGTGGGTCTCTGTGCAGTTGCCATGATGACAACAGCACAGGTAGGGATGCTGCATAAATCGTTATCGGCTTCTATGGGGCGTCAAACGTATGTTTCTGACAGGACATGTTTGTGTTGTGAAATGTACCTGCCAAGATGAGGCTTCCCGTGCGTAAATCACAAGGAATGCAGCCACGGGCACCGAGCAGACGAATACTCCCACCGACGCAGGAGCAGGTCCAGCCGATCCAGAAAAAGAAGAAATCTTAGAGAGGAGAGAAAGGTGCTGGTGTCTCCAGAGCGATGTATTCAAGCCGATTCACTGTGTGGGGATCTTTAAGCATCTCAATGAAGAGGGCTTTACTGGTCTCTAGGGGGAAAACGGCACAAGAGAGCTAAACCCGTGTCACACACAAAAAAGATATTGTTTAAAAAAAAAAGCTGTCTTATTCTCCGAGATGCTGTCACAAGCGAACATGGGTATGAGGATATCGGTGTGCCAGGATTACACATACACAAAGTGCAGAGGTATGGAAGTGTTGCTTGTGAACAAGGTATCAGCAGACGACACCCAACAGGATGAGGTGGGAAGACTTCACCCAGCTGCAGGAGTGCAGAGGCCAACTGTCTGCCCTGGGGCAGGCAGCCAGCGACGCACAGATTCCTGGAGCCAAGATGAAGAATGTCCAGAAATCAACCAATCAGGCAAGGTCTTCTTGAAACAAGAAAACTAATGCAGTTTTCTTTAACAAACACAGCAAAAGCTTCTCCCAGCAAGGGGATCGCAAGGTAACCAATCAGGAGCAAGCAAAGCATGCAGCCAATCGGGAGCAGGTGCGTCTGTCCAGTGCGGAAGCTAGCAGAGGAATCAATGAATTGATCGAGCACACCACAGCAGTCTGGCTCAGAATTCAATGAATATGTAAAACAGATCAGATCAGAGGACTCACAGGTAAGGACCCACGAGGGGCGAGGGTCAAGTGGGGACAGTGCGAAGAACAAACGGTGAGAGGAATGTCTTGAGTCGAAGAGAGAAGAGTCAAGACTAGACCCAACTGCTAAGCCTGGATAAACACTGACGAAGACGATGTAGAAGACAACAGGAACTCTGCAGGTGCTGACTGCAACTTGCTGGATGGAAGATTACTGCGTCTTGATGGTGATTGGTGGCTGCAGGCGACAAGGGAGGTGCTCATCGTTGATTGGTCATTTCATAATGGCTTGGTGGTTACTTGGAGTTGTGGCGTTGTTTAAAGATGTAAGTATTCTTGGAGAGTACAGTTCCATTTTCAAGACGTTTAAATCGTTGGAGAGGAACTATCATGAGACGTGTTAACATGTGTCGATATCGAGGATCTTGAGAGCATTTTTCAGTATGCTTTATAAGACTTGAAATTTCGATTTTAGTAGTATAGATAGAAGATTCGATGACAAACTTGACTGTCTTTTGGATGAGGTGAGATTTGAGTTCACATGGCTCCATGTGTTGAGGATAATTTGCTGTGGTGCAGAAAGTGACTCCATCCCAACTAATGTACTTGTCGTTATCTTCATCTTGTACAATATCGAGTCAAGGGTCGTAGGGTGGTGTTGTTGGTGCCGGTTTTTCTTTCTTGTTATGTGGTGTTGAAGGTGGAAGTGAATATGCATTGTCATCTTCATTGTCATCTTCAGTAGACGAATAGGAAGATGTTTCTGGTGGCAAGGCTTCTGATTGGTCGGTTTCAATGAGGAGTGGTGGCGGTGGAGACTTCTCATTGGACGTTGTTGGAGTGACGTCGCTAGTTGTTGGTGGTGTTGGAGCTACTGTAGCAGAGGTGTTGATTAAGTCCTTGGTGAATTTTAGAATTTCTTCAGAAGGTGGAGATGCTGGAAATATGAATGATGGCATGTTGTTTAATGCGAATAACTCGTTGATGGTAGAGTTAAAGGTTCCAGGTACAGCCATGTTCTGCACGTGAGCGTGTAGTAAACAATAGAGGATCTTCGTTACGTCACATGTTGGAGTAGTGATGGTGGTGGAGGCGGGTTGAGTACATGCTTGAAGTAATTTTGTAGTGTCTGCTTGTAACTTTGCAATTGCTGCATACGTTGGTGTGTTGTTAGAAGGTTTTTTCTTTGCTGCATCTTGTGTTTTCTTCATAATATCCTTTCTTGTAGGACATTTTGCTGCCAGTGTATGGTGATCACTGCTTTTGCAGTTTAAACATGCTGGTTGTGTTGGGGCAGCAGCGGTACAGGAACTGAAGGTGTGTCCCTCACTACCACATGTAGTGCAGAACTTCTTGTCTTTTACTGGACATGCTTTGGTGGTGTGAAGATAAGAATAACAGTTCGAGCAATGTTGGATGTAGTGGTATCTCTCTGCTTCTATGTAGGTGGGACTGATGTAATAGTAGTAAATAGCAAGACCTTCGTTCAGAGCAGTGGCAGCCATGTTCACGTCGGTAAAGGTGACCTTGAGCATAGACGATGCAGTCGGGATTTTGGTAATGCTGTTATCAATGGCCCAAGTATTTTGAGTTTCTATAGATGACTTGAGTTCAGCAATTGGTTGAGAGGTCAAAATCTTATCCAGTTTCTTCAGGAATACTGATTTCCTTGCCCTGAGGGCAGGAGATGATGTAACAGTAAACCCTTGAGCAGTAAGAGTAGTGGTGGCTTCTGTAGTAAGTAGCTTCTCTGCTTCAGCATCATCGTGACACACAACAATGAATGCTTCTTTCAGTGACAAAATGGTGTTGAATTTTACTTGCAGTACTCCCTGCACAACAGTTGCAAGAGCAATCTTCGTTGGATCATCAACGGTACCACTTTCTGGCTTGATCTTTACACGATTTGCGTAGCTCATCGTGCAAGTCAAGGCGAAGACGACGCTGGTAAAGGTTCCCCTCCCCAACGGGGATCGTAGGGAGACAGAGTAAGTAAGGAGAGCTGCTATGACCTGCCGAGGCGAGAGTCAAGAACAGAATCCTGTATATGTAAAACAACTTGCGATCTTGGCTTAAATAGCAACGCTCATCTTGCCATATAAGACAAGCGAAAATTTGTGTATGTAATAATTTCGCAAAAATCACTCTGAACCTAACGAAAAAAATATGTTTCATTGTATTTGTTTATTATTAAATTATTGTAAAAGTATCTAAAATATAATTAGTTGGATTAGTCTAAAATAAATTGCGCTTGTTATAATAAGGTTAGGTAAGTTTTCTAAGATTCTTTTGGTGCAAAATTATAATTTTTTACATTAGCATTAATGAAAAAATACATCTTTAAACGTATAAGAGAAAATTTTAAAAAGGACTTAATTTTAAATGAGTTCTTGCTAACTGACCAGTTTTATCTATTCGGCAAGACATACATATACAGGAAAATATAAAAAAAATCGTTAGATTAATTTAGATTAGGTGAGGTTTCTAAGTTAGGTTTTGTCCAAAAACAAAATCTTCATATATTTATCATTTTGTAAAAAAAAAAATTACCAAACCCAACTGAGAAACCTCACCTAACGTAACCTTAACTAGCCTAGTTTTTTAGGTAAATTCTGCTATATAGCATATGTCAGTTTAAATTTATTTGAAATTGCTTCTAGTCAATGATATATATTTTTTCTTTATGTTCAGATTGATTTACAGCAAAAACAAATTTTCGTTTTGTTAATTCGGCAAACAACATTTGCCGAATAGGCACAACCGTGCGATTCTACTTAATCGACACGACCTGTATATGTAATCTAAGACATTTTATATTTACTTACTGATCATAGAAGTGGTGATTGTGAAGTTGCCTATGAGGTAGCAGATTCGAAAATTAAAAAAGCGAGTGTCGGTGAGTGAAGACACAATAATCCTTGTTAACATGTTGCATATTGCAGACACAGACACAGTCCAAGCAGCTTCTTCCAAGGTGAAGCCTGAATCTTGCATAGCAAAAGGGACGATGACCATAAAATTTAGGTATCCAGTGAGCGTAAGAGCAGCACTGATGGCTATGATGACCGCCCTTGCCGACCTCAGGATGCACAGGTTAGCAACACTGGAATGTATCACACTTGTCAGAATGTCCCACTGATCTGTAGGAGCTCTCACCAACGCTTTCATTAACATTTTTATTGTTTTCTGTTTTAGTAGTTGTAGTTTTCAAGTGCCATTCAATGGGATGGAAGACTGTTGCGCCCAAACAACAGTTGAGAACTATGCCACCAAGTATGAGTATGGAGCCTGAGTAGGTGTATTCAGATTGTAGATAATAAATTAATGGAGGTCCCAGCAGCTGACCTCAGCAATCACTTGCCATTATGATGCCATTGGCTAAGCCTCTCCGCTTTCTGAAGTAGTAAGGCACAATCGTGTAGCTGATGCTTAGTAATATACCTACGCCAGTTCCTGCAAATATTAAACTTAAATCCTGATTGGTTCAATGTAATTTATTACGATTTTTTTTGTAATAATGTGTTAAACAGTACTGGATACACATAATTCTTAAATTTTATAATATCATAAACACAAACAAACTTGAGCACATCCATTTACGCTAATATTAATTTTTATCGCAATGAGATATACTTTCCTTCAATTTTTTTCAGACAATAAGAATAACGTAAGAAATATTATAGAACAAGAAATCAACATTTTATAATTAGTAGCAGTGGATTATAACCTTTTTTTTTTTCAAATTACATATCTTCTTCTGTGGCACACCTAGTTAATTAGCTAATTGAACAGCTTTCCATTAAACACACACACACACACACGATATCTAAAATATACAAGTCTTTTAGTGTAAGTAATACACAATAATTATAGGTCACAATCAAATAAACAAAACAAACTAACTTGTCCTCTGTAACTTGTTTTTAGCGAGATATTTGAGTTTGGTATATTTGGCAGATTACTTTGAAATAGGTGGAATATTGGACAGACATTCCCTTCTTTCTTCGTCAAGTAATTATAGTCTTTCTCTGTCTTTAGTATTAATGTTTGTTAGCAAAGAAAATCCCTCACGTAGGTAAGATGTGCAGAACTGCTTCATAATTGTTAGTTTTTATCGCAGCTTGAAGAGAATCATTCATAATTTCTATCCTAATTCATCCAGCGTCACTTCCTCATTCTTTTTTTTAGTCAGTTATCATAACACATTTCAATTAATTCCTCTTCTTCTGAGAGACTGAGCTTCGACGAGATTGATGCTGATGCAGTAAAATGTGTTTCTCAACCAGTCATAGTCTTCCACACATAAGTTTGGTAAATACCACTGATTTTTTTCTGCAAGTTCTTCAAAATGCTCAAAAATCAATTTAATGATCTCTTTATTTTTTGTGCATCAACATGTGGGAACATATCCATGTTGCTTTCTTTCATTTTGACAACCCAATTTCTAAATTTATTTCTGAATGCATTAATTTTGTCAGTGGAAGATATGATATTATCAGTGTTGTCTTGTATGTTGGAATTTAAATGATTAAAGATATCCACTAAGTAGGATAATTTTGTAGACCAAGTGTCATCTGCAAGCAACACTAAAAATTATTCTTACTGCTGAAGGGGAAAGAAAAATGTTAGTAACTCATCCTTGAGTTCATGCACTCGTGACAACACTTTGCCTGTCGATAGCTATCTTGCCTCCGTGTACAGAAGATTAATGTCTTCACATAGTTTGCCAAACATTCGTCATTTAAGTGGCGTACCTTTTTGTAATTCACAATTTTTACAACTTTGTCTAGTACAGTCTTGAACTTACTACCGACTGTTCTTCTGACCAGCACCTCACAGTAGGGACAGTAATGTGTTGTTATGACATCACTGTTGTCTTTCTGCACTAATGATACAAATCCTTTCACTAAACCAACCATTGATGGAGCACCGTCTGTATAAATTCTTACACAGGATTACCTGGACAAACCAACAGCTTCCAAGTATTTATATAACGTAATGAATAGATCTTGGTTTGCTTTTGTATCTTCATGATCTTTACAATAAAAAAATGGTTTACTAGCTTAGCATTACCAATGTTGTGAATGAATGTTAAGAATTAAGCCTTCTCTCTAATATCTGTAGACTTCGAATGCAAAAATTTCACTTTCGCACACAATTTCTTTTATGTCTGCTGACATATGTTTCCGTCTGTTAATGTTATTATCTGCGGGTGAAATATTTTATACTTCTCTTTCTGTTTCACTACCAAACATGTATTTTTACTATGGAACTGCAAACAGGAAGAATAAATGTATCTGTTTCTGTATGAGGCTTCATATATTTAGCCAGTAATTTTCTTACTATGTAGCTGCCTACTTAGTAGCAGCTTTATTAAAAAATATCAGTTCTGTTATCGCTCTTTTAAAAGTCTCTCAAAGTATGATGGAGACCTGTTAGTAAGATGATCATGTTTCATAGTGAAATGAGTCTTTAATTTGCTGAGAACTATTGCTTCATTGACCAGTTTATCATCATAAGTAATGTAGTATGATGTAGAATTAACATTATCAGCACTAAGTAAATCCCAAATCTAAATAACTGTCAAAGTATTGATGACTTTTCTTTCTTTTAATCACATCAATTTTAAAGGAAGAGGGAACTGTTCTTTCTGTTTCATTTATATTTCCATCTTTCGGCTTCTTTTCACCCTCACCACAATCATCTTCATGCTTTCTCTTCTTTATTACAAACCTGTATATATTAAGTTAAGTGGAAGCTACTGTTTCACAGTAAAAATAGTAAAATGAGAAAGTGACTCGTTACATCTCCCTGGAAAGTCATCACGTCAATGACGAAAACCAATCATGTATTGGACGACACTAACTGTAAAGTTGTAAACAAAGTAAATGATCACACCACACCACGGGTAGGGTTTGAACCCGCGGTTAGAGTATCTCAAAACTGCAGACCGTCGCGCTGGCCACTGGGCCAGCTAGCTTCAATAAGATTCCTCCAACTAGGTATATTTCTACACCAAAGGAAGGTTAGAATAGGCATCACTGTGACCACAAATGCAGGTTTTTACGAATCTCCCGCTAGCATAGCCGTGACGAACTCCTATGGTGTAGATTATTATTATTATTATAATCAAAAAGAAGCGCTAAGCCACAAGGGCTATACAGCGCTGCAGGGTAGGGAAGGAAGCGAGGGTATTGGATGGCAGAAGGGAGGAGGGATGATCAGTAGGTTACAGAAAACAGCAGGGCAGGGGATAGTGCGGGGGTAGAGGGTAGCAAGAGATTGAAGTAAAAAGGGCTGAAGGTATCAGAATTTGTGAAGTAAGTCAGTTGTTGTCAAAAAGTCAATGAGAGAGTCTGGATGAAAGGTGGGTCCATCAGCGAGAAGGGAAGGTAAAGAGAGAACAGCGGAGCGAAGACGACGACGGAGGTAAATTCTGCGTGCTCGTTGATAAAGTGGGCAGTCCAACAGAATGTGACTGACTGATAATGGAACTTGGCAATTCTCACAGAGAGGAGCAGGGCGCCTCTCCATGAGATATCCATGAGTAAGACGAGTATGGCCAATGTGAAGACGGGAGAGAGTAGTCTCTCAACCTCGACACTGGTGATAAGAAGACGGCCAGTAACCTATACTCGGTTTAATAGATTGAAGTTTGTTGCCGAGCATAGTAGACCAACGTTGTTGCCAACGGGTGTGAAGGTGGGAAGATATGGCAGCAAAATAGTCCGTAAATCGAATACCTCTATATGAAACTGGTAGGTCATGTACTGCTGACTGCGCAACAGTGTCTGCCTGTTCATTGCCCTGTACGTCAACATGACCAGGGACCCAACAAAAAACAATATCTTTATGCTTGGTAAAGATGCGGCGTAGCCAAAGTTGGATACGGAGGACTAAGGGGTGAAGTGTATCAAATTTCTGTATAGCCTGTAAAGCACTAAGGGAGTCTGAGACAACCACAAATGATGACACAGGCATAGATGCAATACGGATAAGTGCTGTAAGGATGGCATACAATTTAGCAGTAAAAATACTAGCCGAAGATAGTAAATGCCCTTGTACGACGCTGTCCGGAAACACTACTGCGAATCCTACGCCGTCAGAAGACTTAGAGCCATCTGTGTACAGAGCAATGGCATGAGAATGAGAGTGAAAGTGGTCAAGAAAAAGAGAGCGGGAAGCGACCATAGACAGTTGGGCTTTCAAGCAAGGGAGAGAGAAAGAACAGACTCGAACAGCTGGAACTTTCCAGGGGGGTAGGGAAAAGTGAGATGCTACATGTACATAGAAAGGTGGTAATTGAAGAGAAGACAAGAGCGAATGAAGGCGAAGAGAGAAGGGACGGAGTAAACAGGGGCGGCGAACAAATAATGTCTACTAATATCAGTGACCATTCTATAAATGGAAGGATTGCAGAGATCATGAGAGCGTACATAGTAGCGAAGGCAATGGGCATCACGGCGGTTGGATAAGGATGGAACGTTCGCTTCTGTATAGAGGCTCTCGACAGGAAAAGAGCGAAAAGCACCAAGGCATAAACGTATAATCCTTGGTGATGAATGGGGTTAGGGCTAGAGAGAGTAGTAGGAGATGCCGCTGAATAGATCTGGTCACCATAATCAAGTTTCGATAAAATAAGGGTGGAATGTAGGCGAAGAAGGGTTCGACGATCAGCTCCCCATGAAAGATGAGCAAGGGTTTTAAGAAGGTTCAGCCGGCTGTGACAAGTTGCCTTCAGAGAGGTAATTTGAGGTTTCCAGGATAACCTACGATCACGTACTGTATCACGTTCAGGGATACGGGAGCCATAGAGGTACAAAGGATGATCGGAGATGACAGAGCATCTAGTGAAAGTAATTTGGTGGGTTTTAGTGCTGGAAAATTTAAACCCACGTGTGGTGGCCCAATTGGAAACATGGTCGACTGCATGCTGGAGAGAAACTGTAATAAGGTGACAGCGCCTGCACAGGCAATAGCGAAGTCATCAACATAAAGTGATGACCAAATATTTGATGGAAGACTAGAGGCCAAATCATTAATAGCAAGAAGATAAAGTGTTGTGCTCAGAACACATCCCTGGGGGACACCTTCAGCTTGGATAAAGTCCGGGGAGAGCACATTATTAACCCGAACACGGAAATGCCTGTCAGTTAAAAAGTTCTTAAGGAAGGATGGTAGATTGCCTCGAAGGCCTAAGGAGTGGGCTTGGGCTAAAATATTATACCTCCAAGTTGTGTCATATGCCTTCTCAAGGTCAAAAAATATGGCAATAACTGAGTGGTTATTTGCAAAGGCATTACGAACATACGTATCCAAGCATAGTAAGGGGTCTATGGTAGAACGTCCCTTACGAAAGCCATATTGACGAGTGGAGAGACAGTCGTGTGTCTCTAAATACCACACTAAACGTCTATTTACTAGGCGTTCCATCACTTTGCAAACTGCACTGGTAAGAGCAATGGGACGATAGTGGGAGGTTTCATGTCCCCTAGTGCCTGGTTTGCGGAAGGGGAGAACAATGGCGGATTTCCACAGCTGTGGAAGAACTCCTTGTGACCAAATAAGATTGTAAAGGCGTAATAGGACTGCAAGGGCTGACTGATGTAAATGTTGTAGCATACGAATATGAATGTCGTCGGGCCCAGCTGCCGATGATCGGCAAGCTGAGAGTGTTGCCTCCAGTTCTTGAAGTGTAAAAGGCACATTATACTGTTCTTCTCTAAGAGAAGAAAAATCCAAGGGTGCTAACTCTCTGGCAGACTTGAGGAAACAAATGAGGGGCATAGATGGAGTCCCTGAGAAATACGGACCAGATGATTGCCAATTTCATTGGCAACATCTAGTGGGTTTGCTATATCAACACGGGCAACCCGCAGAACAGGAGCCGGGTCAGGAGAATATTTACCACTCAGTTTTCGTACTTTTTTCCAGACTGCACTCATAGAGGAGCAGAGGTGATGGTGGAGACATAATCTCGCCAGCAAGTGCGTTTAGCATCACGGATGACACGGCGAGCGATCGCACGCTTCTGCTTAAAATCAAGAAGTCTCTCTTTGGTTCTATTGTACCGGTACCTGCCCCATGCAGCGCGTTTCAAACGTACTGCACGAGCACAAGCAGGAGACCACCAAGGCACGCATTTCTGAGAATGCCTGCCCGAAGTTTGGGGTATAGAATGAGAAGCTGCGGTTAAAACGGAGGATGAGAAGAGGTGTAAAAGCTCATCGATGGAGGACGAAGAAGGAACCTCTCTAAAAACAGTTAGGTGTGAGTAAAGGTTCCAATTTGCCTGATCAAATTGCCAGCGTGGGATGCGAAGAGGTGATGAATATGAAGGGGAAGTAAGAATGATTGGGAAATGATCGCTGTCATGTAAGTCTGGAAGAAGAGACCAAGTGAAGTCTAATGCGGCGGAGGAAGAGCAGACTGAGAGATCGATGCAAGAGAGAGTGTGAGTCCGAGGATCAAAATGGGTGTGAGTACCTGTATTTAAAACATGGAGGGGGTGGGTGGCAAGAAAAGCCTCTAACTGAATGCCACGGGAATCACAGTGAGACCCCCCGCAGAGGAAATGATGGGCATTAAAATCACCAAGTAACAGAATCGGTGGTGGTAATGACGAAACAAGAAAGGCAATATCCGGAATAGATAATGCCCGAGAAGGAGAGAGATATAAAGAACAGAGCGTATACCACCTATGCAAGTGGATACGGGCTGCTGTGTAATGCAGCGAAGTACGAACAAATAGCTGATGGTACGGAATATCAGTGCGTAGAAGAAGGGCACTTTCATTAAAGGCCCCATCAAGAAAAGGATCTGAAGAATACAATAAATTATAGCCTGAGATGGGAGAGATAACAGCAGAGTGTAATTTTGGTTCCTGTAAGCAAACACCAACAGGGGAAAACTGGGAGAGTAACATCTGAAGCTCACTCCGATTACCCCTGAGGCCGCGTATATTCCACTGTAAATAGGCCATGATTGGCAATGATAAAGATACCTGAAATCCACAGGTAAGGGTTCCTACGGACTAGAGGGGTTAGAAAAGTCCACATGCAGAGGCAGTGGAAAACGTTCAAGCAGCGAAGGAACAGTGGGCTGTGAAGAAAGGAGTTGCGCAGATGGAGTAGAGGAGAGAGAAGGAGCGGAGGGTGGATCAGTGTCCACTGATGGTTTGGTCTCTGCAATATATTCAGAGATGCTTCAAGTGTTTCAGAATTCAGAGACGTCGTATGGGAGACAAATTGGAAATGGTATGGGGAGGATGAGTAAAGATTGGAACTGTAATGGACTGTACCAAGGTAGGGGGGGGGCGAAAGGGTGGAGGGAACTGGAGAAGCGTGGAAGGGGACAGAAGAGGCAGAAACCTGGGAGGTGGCAGAAGAGGAAGAATCTTGGGAGGGAACAGGGGAGGAAGGTACAGTATGAGGAGGAGGGTGAACCTCTACACTTGTAACAGAGCCAGTGAGAGGGGGAGAACCAGGTACAGAGACAGGGAAGGGAAAATGAGGAGGTGGAAGATGGGTGGGAGATGTTAACAGACCTTTTTTTTGACTTTTGAGAAGTAGAGGGACGATTGGGAGGAGGTGTCATACGAGATCTCGTCGCTACTGAGGCTTGTGAGAGAGAACACAAGGAAGCGAGATCAGACTGAGACGTTGAAGTAGGGACATCTGAGCCGAGGACAGCAAAAGAATTAGCTACAGGAGTGACTATGGGAGAGGTAACCACAGAGGTGGGTGCAGAAGATGGGATACCAAAAGTGGGGGGACGTTTTGAAACACGGGAATAAGAAACACGAGGTAGTCTCCCTTGGAGGCGGAGATGAGAAACTGCCATGGCATAAGGGAGACCTTCTGCCTCTTTGAGGTAACGAATTTTCCGCTCGTTTAAGTAGACTTGACAACGGCGAGAGTACGAAGGGTGAGCCTCATGACAATTAAGGCAAGAGGGAGGTCGATTGGAAGACGTATTAGAATGGTCATCGGCACCACAGACTGGGCATTCGGCGATGGATCTGCAATGTTTCACTGGATGGCCAAATCGCCAGCAATTTCTACACTGTTGCCGTGTAGGGATCACCTTTCGAACTTGTAACCGATGTCCTGCTACATAAACTGAGGATGGGAGTTCACGGCTGACAAAAGTTAAATGAGCCACATTGCTAGGGTATCGTCTCCGCCCGCGGGCAGGAAGAACGTAGGTGTCTACCTTGAGGATTGGGAGATCTTGGAGTTCCAGCTGTTCAAGAATGTCAGTGCCACATGTCTGGAAATTTTGTTGAACTATGGTATGGGGCAGAATGATGGTACTACTACAAGAATTGAGGGAATGATGCTTTTCAATAGTGACAGGAACAGTATCGATATGGGAAAGACGAGAAAGCTCATGAGCCTGGGTAGCATTCTGTATGGTGATGATGCACGTACCGCTCTTAAGAGCATGAAAAGAAATATCTTTACCAACATGGCGTAGGAGTGCCTTTCCAATACTGTGGTCAGAAAGATAGGCAGTAGAGGAAGTCGGTCATAAAGTGAAGAATTTAGTCCATTGTGCAGTCTGAAACTGAGCGTGGAAAGGTAGTGAAGGACGTGTCGATCTTTTCTGAGAAGAACGAGAAGGTGGAGAAGTATCATCAGCAGGTAATTGTCGTTGGCGTTTAGGCGTGGGACCAGAGTTGGTCCGACGTGGAACGGGCCGGCAATTCGAAAATTGCTGCACCGCAGAGGGAGAGGCTGGAAGCATAATCAGAGGAGAGCGAAGGTCAGATAAATCGAAGGAGTCAGTCGAGGCCTCAGTACCTGAAGCGGGTGAGGAAACAGCACCGGCAAGAGGTACAGAGGCATGAGGAGTGTCCAAAGAGTGGTCCAAAGATGAGGCGGGATCAGAACGGGGTGCGGTATCAAGAAGGGGCCCAGGGGTAGCAGGTTCATGGACTAGGGCTGCCATGGTTAGGTTACTTCTTTTTTTTTTGTTTTTAAGAAAAAAAAGAAAGAAGAAAAGAAAATAAAAATAAAAAAAGAATAAAAAAGGGGGGACCGGGGAGGGATAGTTCCTAGGAGGAATGAAAGGGCCAGAAATCTCCCTCCACGCCCAAGAGGACCTCAGCACTTCAAGTAGCACAGATGCAGCATGGAACCCATGCCATACCCTACCCATCATGCCAGTAAACCGGCAATCCGGGATAGCAACCTCACATCTGCTGAGCTACCTCAGTGGACAAAAGAGAGAGCAGCCGGAAATCCACCACAAAGCATACCTCCTTCGGCCACCACCCCCGGAATCCGAAAGGTGGCTTCCAGAGATACACCCGTCGCCCAAGAGACACCCAAAGACACCCTCCGGGATACTGGAGAGGGATCAGGACATCCCCAGGCAATCCAGATTCCACGGCAAACTACGCCACCGCCAAGAACCTCAACGGAATGGGATGGACCCCGGTACCCATTCCCCTACCTAGGAACTAGCGTGCCTGTGGAAAAAAAAAAAAAAAAAAAAAAAAAAAAAAAAAAAAAAAAAAAAAAAAAAAGAAGGGCAAAAGGGAGGGGTGGGGAGGAGGAGGAGGAAAGGAAAAAGGGGAGGATGGGGAGGATGGGGAGGATGGGGAGGATGGGATAGGGAACGGGGGATTGGGGGGTAATTAGGTTCGGTCTGAGGAAGTAGACCGACAGGTCTAATTCCTCAGACCAAGAGCCTCTTCACCATGCCAAGGAGCCCCCCTTGAAGAGGTCCTATGGTGTAGAAATATACCTAGTTGGATGAATTTTATCGAAGTTAGCTGGCCCAGTGGCTAACATGACGGTCTGGAGTTTTGAGACACTCTGATCACGGGTTCAAACCCCACCCCATAGTATGGTTTGTTTGCAATCGTGTCATTACGATTTCGTGAGCAAAGAAAATGATGATTGTAAACCTAACGCAAACGGTGGCTATTATATATATTTACTTTCCCGTCATAATGCCCCTTGATTACATATTAATTATATATTTACTATGATAATATAACAGACTACCTTTTAATGACATCTGTTCGGAAAAATTATAGCAACTCTTCTGTAGTAGTTAAATATACAACTAATATTATTGAAAACAATTGTGGTGTTATAATTAAGACGATGAAGCTACAGCAAACTTACTAACACTCTTGCTGCATCCGTGGGCATTGTCAGTGGCACACCAGGATGCCACGGCACACTGGTTGAAAAACACTGATGTATAGTATTGAATTACCTTCAGGATGTTATCCAATATTCGGAAGCCATTAATGTAAGAACCTATTTCTTGTGTGATCTATAATCGATGGTCAAGAGTTATTTAGGAACGGCTGTATAGGCCTCAATATTATTCTCATTTTACAGAACCTTGTCCTAAGTCTAATTTGTTTTGTTGCAACTGAGTTTTTCTAAAACCATGATTCTGAATTTCCATGAATAATGTCTTCTTGAAGCTGTGACATAACTCGAATTTTTCACTGGTGTTGTTATGTCTCGGACTACGGCAAAGATCAAATACTGAGACTTAAGTCTCATTCTGTCATTATGTCAGCGACTTTTGCTAATGTACGGCATGGTCAGATGCATTAAAACATTAAATATCACTCTGGCATGTGTGAATATTCTCACCTCCTAGAACAGAATAAGTGAAGATGAGGACCCAAGGAGAGGCGACAAAGGCTGAGGAGACGGTGGAGAAGGAGAGCATGATGGATCCCACAAAAGCCACCCTCCTCCAACCAAACTCAGACACCAGAGGTTCCATGAAAGGCCCGGTCAGGCACCATGTCAAGCCAAACATGTTGAAGATCATTGCGGTGACAGTGGACGATGTCTGTGATTCTCTTAAGAAAGTAGAGAAAGTAATTCCGAAGCACTGCTCTACTGTGTCCCCCACTACCTAGGGTTGAAAATCAAATTTCAGAAATTAATTAGCAATGGCAATAAGTGAATTGTATAGAAAGAGTGTTATTTTGCTTTTCTTGCAGAATTATTGTAATAATTTACTTTCTGGAAGCCAGGACTAATTCTGTGATGATAAAATTATATGCGAGTATATGAAGCACTAGAATAATAAAGATCTAATAACTCTTGGAAAATGGAAAGTAATCAAGTTTTATCCGAGAAAGAGGAGTGTACATTTAATTCCTGAGATCAAGAGACCTTGGTCAGCATCATGACAACTAATGACACACTCCTGTGTTAAGTAATTTTTTCCTGAGAAATGTGTGAGAGAGAGCGCTAATCTCGTTGGGATCATAATTCGCATTGGGAAATGGGAGGGGAAAAAGATTCGATGGAATGGAACAGAGGTTAGCTCCATTTCTCTGAATCATCACCCTGTCACTGGCATCAGCCCCTCAGGGAAGGTTCCTTGATGTTGGTGAGGTGCTCTTGATTTAGGGAATTGTATCTGAGCTCCAGTTCCCCGAATTAAGCCTGAATGCCTTCCACATCCCCCCCCAGGCGCTGTATAATCCTACGGATTTAGCGCTTCCCCCTTGATTATAATAATAATAATGTCACTGGCATCCAGGAAAATCCCCTGAAAGTCTTTCTTTTAGCACTTCTAAAGCAGTGTTTACGAACACACGGAAGCGCTGTCTTTCCACTTATCTCACAATGCTTACCAATGGTAATTTGTAGGGAGTGTAATACTCTTTTGTGAGTTTTCTTTTATGGTTAGATCATTAATACGGATGATATGAATGAGAAGGGAAAGGACTGGTATGAGACAGAGTGTGAAGGCTTACTCAGCTCTGTAATAACTTCAGACAGTATTACCAAAGCTGGCTCCTCCTTAGGAAAATTAATGAAAAGAAAACGAAATAATAATTAACAAAGATAAACACTTTATTATTTATTAAAGCAAACATAAAACAATAAAACATGACAGGTATATCCTATTTGAAAGAAAAATGAAAAATGAAATGAATAAAATAACATTTGAACTCAACGCTAATATATATATTGGGGTGTCTGGTATTGGTGACACTTCGTGTTGTTGAAATCTTAGCCGTTGCTGATGTGGGGGGGAGGGTCGCAGGCGTTGGTGACCACCACCGGCTAGTTCTTCACAGAGTATCGCCGTGAGTATTCTATCCCGAAGTCAGGAAAGCTGGTTCTTTACTGCTGCAATGATGTGGGGTTACGTCCTGCAAATTCATACAGGTGCACAGGTAATTAAATCCAATATGGGACGTCTCCAGGACGTTAGTCCATCTCCGTCAGTTCTTCTCGTTGATTGACAGGTGACCCTCTCTGTCATCCAAGCTGAAAAGATACGGGTTACCCACTGTTTAAATAATCACTCTCTATGATTAGTACAATACCTAAATGACGTAGTGATTATTACAACAGTCAACTAAGAGCAAGGCTGAAAAGACTAAGTTTATTATTGGTTCAAAGTGAAGCTTTCAACCAATAAATCCACTAGAATACAAGGCAGGCATGTACTTACAGTAGTGTTGGGAGCTGTGAGTCGAGTGATTTACTGTTTGACCAGAGTCCCTCACGTCACCTTTCCGGGGGGAAGGGGGAAGAGGGAGGGGAAGTAATAGTGGGAGCTAGACTGACCCTACGTTAACAAGTAGCCGGCAAGCAAACTATCACTTTCGGGGAGGGGGCAAAAAAAGCCGGGAATAGCGGAAGCTTGACTTACCCTACCTTAACAAGTAGGCGGCAATGAAACTATTGTTACTATATATTCCCTTGCTACTCCTATCTATTGAACTTTTCCCTCACACTCCCCCATACCAAGACTTATAGTCAAGGAGTATAAGAAGAATAGGTGAGGAAAAAGTTCTAACATGTGGAAGTCGCGTAAAGCAAGAAATCTTCTACTGACTGTCAAGACTTAACCAGTCAGAGAAATAATTGGATGAACCATTGATATACACAATATGGAACTTAAAAGCCTGGAGTGCCAATGTCCACCTCAAGAGGCGACTGTTGGTTCCCTTAAAAGTTTCTAGGTATATCAAAGGTTTGTGGTCCGTTTCTAAAATGAATTCTTTTCCCAGCAAATAAAATTTAAGTTTGGAGATACCCCACACAAGGGCTAAACATTCCTCTTCTATGGTGGAGTATCTTGTTTCTGCGGAAAGGAGTTTCCGGCTTAGGAAGCATACAGGGAAGGGAGTACCATCATGGTATTGTAGTAACACCACACCTAAGCCAGTATTGGAGGCATCAGTTCTCAAACAAAATGTTTTATTAATATCTGGAATCCTAAGTATAGGGTCTTTCGAAAAGATGCTTTTAATCTTATTAAACTTTTCCCGAGCTACGTTGGAAAGTTCAAGAGGTTCCTTCACAGACTTTTTAAGGAAGTCGGATAAGATGCCTGTAAAATCAGTAAGGTTCGGGATAAACTGTGCATAAAAATTTACAGAACCAAGAAAGCTACGCATGAGCTTCTTGGTTTTGGGGAATTTAAATTTTAATAAAGCTTTGATCTTACTGGGGAGAGACTGCACAGAGTTATTAGAAAGTATCAGTCCAAGATATCTAATCTTGTTATACCCAAGGAAGCATTTCTTCGGCTTGGCAGTGAGGCCATGTGAGCGTAACCTACACAAAACTGATGTTAATGTTTGGATATGTTCGCCCCACGTAGATGTCATTATGTAAATGTTATCCAAATAAACTGAAACATTTGGCATATTACCCAAGACCTTTCTCATCAGTCTCACATAGGTAGCACAGGCAGTTACCAAACCAAAGGGCATAGTTCTATAATGCATCAGTCCTTGGTGTAGGAAAAGTGGTGTACAGCTTAGAAGAAGGATCTAACATTACTTGATGATATGCCTGCGCAATATCAATCTCTGAAAAGAAGGAAGCGTCATAAAATTTGTGTAGATCGCTATCTATTAAGGGCATAGGCTCAGCATCCCACCGAGTTATAGCATTAAGGCCTCTGAAGTCAATAGCAAGTCTATATGAATTATCCTAATTCTTAACCATGACTACTGGTGAACAATATGAAGATACTGAAGGTTCAATGATCTTTAGTTTTAATAATTTGTCTACCTCTCGGTCAAATGCATCCCTAAGGTGAACTGGAACTGGGTATAATTTTCGTTTGATAGGATTGTCCGTCACTAAGTCAATCTTATGGACTACCGTGGAGGTAACACCTGGAATATCAGTAAAGACGTCTGAAAAGTTACTCACACATTGAAGTAGTTCATGTCTCTTATGGTCATCCAAAGATTCATTAATATTAATGTTGGTTGCGCCCGAGTGGTCAAGAGTCACCAAGTCATGTAGTTCTTCATCATAGCCTAAGTTAGAGGTGTCAATTACGCACACCTTACATTCTTCAGTTGTCGTATCAAGTTCGTGTGGAAAAACTAAGTCAAAGTTATTAAGGCAGTTAACCGAATTTCTTCGGTAATATTTCTCAAGGATGTTGATATGATAAAGCTTAGGTTTCCCCTTGACTTCTATGAGGTAGTCAACTTTCCCACAAATTTTTAATACTTTATATGGACCTTTCCATGCTATTAATAATTTATTTGACTTGATAGGCAAAAGTACAAGAACTTCATCCCCTACTTTAAAACTTCTCCTCTGACTTTTGGAATCAAAATAGGTTTTGTATTGGTCCATTGACAAACTTAAGTTTTTCGAAACTATGTCAGAGGTCTCCTCAAGTTTGGATCTAAGGTCAAAGAGACACTGGTAAGAAGACTGAACCTCAACATTTACCTCCTCATTAGTCCATAAGTCATGAAGTTGGTAGAGATGTTGCATTAAGTCAGATGTGAATTGTGTCCCACGCTCAGACAAAATTTCTCTAGGGATGCCCACTCTGGAGAAGATGGACAAAAGGGCTTCAGCCACCTCTGTAGTAGTTATGGTCTTTAAGGGAACGGCTTCAGGGAAACTCGAAGCATAATCAACTAATGTTAATATATATCTATGTCCCCCAGATGAAAGTGGAGATAAAGGACCAACGATGTCAATTGCTACTCTTTCGAAAGGTACCATAAAGACTGGCATTTTGACCATAGGTACTCGCCTGGTACCTCCAGAGGATGAGAGTTGGCAAACTTTACACGATCTACAATAGGTAGTGACATCTGAGGACATTTTTGGCCAAAAATAGGTTTCCCTAATTTTATTTAAGGTTTACGATGCGAGAAATGTCCGGCCACTGGCAGGTCATGAGCCATTTTAAGAACAGTCTCTCTGCATTGACTTGGAACAACTAAGATGGAATAGTCTGTCTCATCTGAATTTAATTTGAATACTGACTTGTACAAGATACCTTTTATATATTCAAATTTATATGAAAAGTTTTTCCTTTGGATAACTTGATTTTGTTTAGCGGCATTATGGCAATTCTGAAGAGAAAGGCAATTACGTTGTAAATTGACAAAAGAGTCCTTTGATATATCTAAAGGCTTGAAGTCAGGGAAAATCAAAGGATGGACAGAAGGAGAAGCCTGGGCTTTAGTCTTAGCCCTAGTCAAGACATTTATGGTATCGGAGGTGATATCTTCACTTTCATCTAACAAGTGAACCGGCGATCCTACTACCTCGCTTTCGAGAGTAGCATCACTGGTTTTTAATCCCACATGAATCTCACGAGACATTGTCTCATCTGAGCTTTCGAGGGGCTTCTCTGACTTTACAGGAAGAGGATCTGAAACACTTATGTCCATCTTTGGCGATGAAAGGTCAACCTCAGATGGAAGAATGGCACCTTTTACATTACCTATTAGTACGGAGCAAGAAGTGATGAGAGCTAGTATGGCTTCAGACCAACCTGTGAACCATTTAACCCTAATGTAACAACGGATGGTAGGAAAAGTGTCTGTACGGCCCAAATAGTCTGAAAGTATACCAGAGGAATGAGTTTCTTTAAGATTAGGGAACAGCTTATCAGAAATTACTATACATGTGCATCCAGTGTCTCGTAAAATGGTAGATACATTAAGTCCTTTAACTGTTCCTGAATAGAAGGGTGCTTGGTCATTACAGTTTTTAAAACATCTTCCAACTTTTTGAACCTTCTTAGAAGGACAATCTGGACGTTTATGTCCCTTAACACCACACAAATGACAAACAGGAATAAAAGAAGTAATTTTACTTTCCACTAGAGGAGGCTTTGATTTCTTAAGGTCTGATGAACCCTTGCCCTTAGGGTTCGATCCCTTTAGGTCTTTATAGGAATTGTGAGCCTCAGCATACAGGTCAGCAGCCTCAGCAACTTCCTCAGCTTTAATCAGGTTACGTTCTCTAATGAATGTTCGTATCTGATGAGGAAGAGCTGTCAGGAACTGGTCAGCAACCATGAAGTCTCGAAGAGATTCATAACTGTGATCAATTCCTGAACTCTATCCAAAAGTCGAACAAACGAAAGAGTGTTACCTGTAACTGTTGAAAGTTCTGGCCAGGCTGTAAGGTGGCATACCTGAAATCTTTCCTGTAAGAATTAGTGGTTTTTTGACATGCTTTAAGGATTGCCTTCTTCAGTAGGTTATAATTACATATGATAGCGTGTGACAAAGTTGCATAGATATTCAAAGCTGTACCAGAAAATAACATTCCTAACCTGGTAGCCCAGGTGTCAGCAGGCCATTCACAGAAGGTAGCGGTATTTTCAAACCTGATAATGTATGAAGTTATGTCTTCCCCTTTTGTGAAGGGAGGTAAATTAGGTGTTGGAATATGTGCACTAGCTGCACGTTGTTCCATTACTCCTTCATCTAATTGCTGTTGTGAGAAAGTTTACTTCTTATTCTCTAATTCAAGGCGAGTTTGTTCTAGCTCGCGATCCTTTTCTCTCTCCCTTAACTCATATTCTCTGTCCTTTGCTCTTTCCTCAAGTTCCCTTAATTTAACCTGTTCCTCACGTATCTTAGCTTGTTCCTCACATATTCTAGCTTTCTCCTCACGATCAAGTCTATCACGCTCCTTTTTGTCTTCTCTCTCTCTTTCTAACTGTCTTTCTTGGATTTCTCTCTCAATTCTCTCTCTCTCCTTTTTCTCTTCTCTTTCGGTTCTCTCTCTCTCCTTTTCTTCTTTTCTTTCCCTTTCTAACTATCTTTCTTCTTTCTCAATTCTCTCTCTTTCAAGTCTTTCCTGGATCGTAGCACTAATGAAAGATTCTAAATTTTTCCCTGTTATTCCTAACTTACTTCCAGCATTCATCCAAAACTGGTATTCATCCATACTTGCAAGAATAACTTAAACTATCAGGGGAAATGAAACGGGTATGAAGGAAAACGGAGGGTTCAATTCCTGCTTTGCTCAAACTGTAAATAAACCAGAGGGCTCGATCCCTGCTTCAATTAAGCAATATGTATTTATGACCATACAATCTTCTCACCAACAAATCAAGAGTGCCCTATGACAGTTCCCTTGATATAATAAAGAGCTCAATGAAACAAATTGTCACTGGAAAATCTCGGGTCCCTAGAGTCTAATCCTGCGAAGTGTTTCAAGCTCACAAGAAAGGTGGCAGAATTAACTATTATATCCTGCCTGACTTGACTTACAATAAATTGAGACTATAACAATCACCAAATCTTTTAAATACTTGTACCGAAGTCCTACCATAGAGAATGATTACTCATGGCTGGTGGTAACCGTCTGTGGTATGCGGCGTTGAAGTTCCAATGGTAGATTAGAGATGGAG